>NC_040040.1:15418310-15718310 GCF_003713205.1 Coffea eugenioides
TCCCCTATTTTTATAACTATATCTCAGAATTAGAATATGTTTGGAAATTGAAATATCTCTTAATTGCCTTTTTACATTAGGTGGCATATATATGAAAATTAGACTATCCACTACAGAAATTTAATTATGAAAATTAGATAGATGCAGTGGTGCTGCACTAAAACGTCTGCATCCCTTAAGGAATGTATCCACCTTTTCCCAAAACCATTTCATGTCGTCTACGTAAGGACCTCCTTGTACTCACACCAATAGTAGATTAGGAGAGAATAAATAGTTTAGATAATATCAAAAAGATATAAGGACACTCAGTTTGCTAAGAATACAATTAGCAATATCCAAATAAGTGAACTTGCATTATTTCACAATATGATCATGGTCCCCTTCCTTCTCCACATATACAACGATACCAATTCTATCATGAACTTTGAAGCCATTTTCATGAGCTTTCAACATTGATTCCATAAGCTCACTAGAAATTTTTAACAAAATTTTCAGATTAAAGGAAAAAAAAAATCAAAAGACATAACTAAGATAATTGCAACGACAATTTTAAAACTGACCTAAATAATGCCCCAAGATATATTTTGGCCTTGTCCCATACGTTTTCCTTCTGATATTTCATTTTGCCCTTGAATAACTCAAACCAAGCATCATAAGGCATGACATCCTCAACAAGCATGTGAATATCAACACCAGTTAGGTATCGTATTTAGAAGATAAGGATTAACAAGGTAATCCAAACTGCGTTTTTTCTAAAAGTCAAACATCTCATATTCCTTGCATGGCAAAATGGTCAATTCTCTTTTTTTTGTGAGGGGTAGGTAAATAGTGAAGTCTCTGCCTTCTTATAGACTGCTTTCATAGACAATTCCGTCTCTATTCTTGATTAACACATGTTGAAAAAAATATTATGTGCACTTAGAAATTAGCTTTATTTTTGTGTATGGCGAGAAGGGATTTGTGTACGTGTAATTCTACTTCAACTAATATGATACTTAATTTATATACATGTTTTTTTTAATAATTTATATCTGCAATACATTTTACTTTCTCAATCTTATTGTATTTTTCTTAAAAATCATGTAAAAAATTTCAAAAAAAGGCACCCAACACCCGCGCGTCGTGTTGGGTTTCATCCCCTATTTTTATAACTATATCTCAGAATTAGAATATGTTTGAAAATTGAAATATCTCTTAATTGCCTTTTTACATTAGGTGGCATATATATGAAAATTAGACTATCCACTACAGAAATTTAATTATGAAAATTAGATAGATGCTGTGGTGCTGCACTAAAACGTCTGCATCCCTTAAGGAATGTATCCACCTTTTCCCAAAACCATTTCATGTCGTCTACGTAAGGACCCCCTTGTACTCACACCAATAGTAGATTAGGAGAGAATAAATAGTTTAGATAATATCAAAAAGATATAAGGACACTCAGTTTGCTAAGAATACAAATAGCAATATCCAAATAAGTGAACTTGCATTTTTTCACAATATGATCATGGTCCCCTTCCTTCTCACAATATGATCATGGTCCCCTTCCTTCTCCACATATACAACGATACCAATTCTATCATGAACTTTGAAACCATTTTCATGAGCTTTCAACATTGATTCCATAAGCTCACTAGAAATTTTTAACAAAATTTTCAGATTAAAGGAATGAAAAAAATCAAAAGACATAACTAAGATAATTGCAACGACAATTTTAAAACTGACCTAAATAATGCCCCAAGATATATTTTGGCCTTGTCCCATACGTTTTCCTTCTGATATTTCATTTTGCCCTTGAATAACTCAAACCAAGCATCATAAGGCATGACATCCTCAACAAGCATGTGAATATCAACACCAGTTAGGTATCGTATTTAGAAGATAACAAGGTAATCCAAACTGTGTTTTTTCTAAAAGTCAAACATCTCATATTCCTTGCTAGGGGTGAGCAATTACGGTAATTACCGAATTACCGATCGAAATCGATTTCAATTTGGTAATTCGAATTCGGTAATTCGGTAATTCAGGTCGGTAAATCGGTGGTATCGAATTAGTAAGAATCGAATTAGGGTCGAATTTGGTTTTGGGGTTTTTGAATTCGGATTTACCGAATTCGAATTGAATTTTGTAAAACGGTAAAATATTTACTTTCCCAATCAGATTACGATGTACCCTCATTCTCCGCTGCCCATTTATGGTTTCAGCAGCCTGGAATATCCTCCTTGCCATCATTATCCAATACTACCTGCCTCTTGTTTCACTCTTGGCCCTTTGCCATACAACACTGCAATGTTGATGCAAGGGAATTATGTGCAAGCAGCAACTGGCTTTGATAATCATCACCACATCAGTCAACCAGCAAACCTCGTACTTCTTTCTCCGGCTGGGGAGTACGAGGAGAACAACACTAATAATACTGGTGGCTGGTTTCAAGAATCTGATTACCAGTTTTCAAATATCTTCATGCGGATTAGGATTGAGCCAGAAGAAGAGACTGCATTGGTTGAACTGAGTCATGGGCAGGAGCCTACGGTGTTTGATCTGTATGAAGATTCGAATGCTGATGTTGAAGAATCGGATGGCCCTGGAGATGATTGGCTGGAAGAAACCATCTCCCAACATCTGAAGACTAGAAGGTATCATACAACACCTGGTGTAAAACAGGCTGTCAGGATCAAGCGCTTACCATTGCACCAAAAGCTATAGCTGTTAGTGAAGGCGCAACTTTATTTCCTTAACCACAATGGCAGCGCAAAGCACCGTACCACGCTCGGCCAGCATGAGGGTCTGCACCCCTGGGTGCCACGGGCTGGGCGGTTAGTCCCGTCGAACCGGGATCTGAGGGATGTTGCTGATTAGGCCAACAATCCCTCCCCCAGCAACAGCCAGGGAGATTCGAACCCGCGACCTCGCTCTGATACCACTTGTCAGGATCAAGCGCTTACCATTGCACCAAAAGCTATAGCTGTTAGTGAAGGCGCAACTTTATTTCCTTAACCACAATGGCAGCGCAAAGCACCGTACCACGCTCGGCCAGCATGAGGGTCTGCACCCCTGGGTGCCACGGGCTGGGCGGTTAGTCCCGTCGAACCGGGATCTGAGGGATGTTGCTGATTAGGCCAACACAGGCTGAGCGTGAAGAGGCTGAAATTTGTGTGGTGTGCCTGAGTGAGTACAAGAACGAAGAGATATTGGCGACCCTTGCAGTTTTCTGGAATTCGGTAATTCGGTATTTTTTTGTTTACCGAATTGAATTCGGGTTGAATTCGAATTCGGTAGTGTCTAATTCGAATGCGAATTAGGTCGAATATTTCCAGAACCATTTACCGAAAATTACCGATTTCAACCTACCGAATTACCGAATTCGAATTCGATGCTCACCCCTATTCCTTGCATGGCAAAATGGTCAATTCTCTTTTTTTTGTGAGGGGTAGGTAAATAGTGAAGTCTCTGCCTTCTTATAGACTGCTTTCATAGACAATTCCGTCTCTATTCTTGATTAACATATGTTGAAAAAATATTATGTGCACTTAGAAATTAGCTTTATTTTTGTGTATGGCGAGAAGGGATTTGTGTACGTGTAATTCTACTTCAACTAATATGATACTTAATTTATATACATGTTTTTTTTAATAATTTATATCTGCAATACATTTTACTTTCTCAATCTTATTGTATTTTTCTTAAAAATCATGTAAAAAATTTCAAAAAAAGGCACCCAACACCCGCGCGTCGTGTTGGGTTTCATCCCCTATTTTTATAACTATATCTCAGAATTAGAATATGTTTGGAAATTGAAATATCTCTTAATTGCCTTTTTACATTAGGTGGCATATATATGAAAATTAGACTATCCACTACAGAAATTTAATTATGAAAATTAGATAGATGCTGTGGTGCTGCACTAAAACGTCTGCATCCCTTAAGGAATGTATCCACCTTTTCCCAAAACCATTTCATGTCGTCTACGTAAGGACCCCCTTGTACTCACACCAATAGTAGATTAGGAGAGAATAAATAGTTTAGATAATATCAAAAAGATATAAGGACACTCAGTTTGCTAAGAATACAAATAGCAATATCCAAATAAGTGAACTTGCATTTTTTCACAATATGATCATGGTCCCCTTCCTTCTCCACATATACAACGATACCAATTCTATCATGAACCTTGAAGCCATTTTCATGAGCTTTCAACATTGATTCCATAAGCTCACTAGAAATTTTTAACAAAATTTTCAGATTAAAGGAATAAAAAAAATCAAAAGACATAACTAAGATAATTGCAACGACAATTTTAAAACTGACCTAAATAATGCCCCAAGATATATTTTGGCCTTGTCCCATACGTTTTCCTTCTGATATTTCATTTTGCCCTTGAATAACTCAAACCAAGCATCATAAGGCATGACATCCTCAACAAGCATGTGAATATCAACACCAGTTAGGTATCGTATTTAGAAGATAAGGATTAACAAGGTAATCCAAACTGTGTTTTTTCTAAAAGTCAAACATCTCATATTCCTTGCATGGCAAAATGGTCAATTCTCTTTTTTTTGTGAGGGGTAGGTAAATAGTGAAGTCTCTGCCTTCTTATAGACTGCTTTCATAGACAATTCCGTCTCTATTCTTGATTAACATATGTTGAAAAAAATATTATGTGCACTTAGAAATTAGCTTTATTTTTGTGTATGGCGAGAAGGGATTTGTGTACGTGTAATTCTACTTCAACTAATATGATACTTAATTTATATACATGTTTTTTTTAATAATTTATATCTGCAATACATTTTACTTTCTCAATCTTATTGTATTTTTCTTAAAAATCG
Organism: Coffea eugenioides; assembly: GCF_003713205.1. Taxonomy (NCBI): domain Eukaryota; kingdom Viridiplantae; phylum Streptophyta; class Magnoliopsida; order Gentianales; family Rubiaceae; genus Coffea; species Coffea eugenioides. The sequence goes on from NC_040040.1 coordinate 15,423,140, forward strand.
TGTAAAAAATTTTAAAAAAGGCACATAACACCCGCGCGTCACGTTGTGTTTCATCCCCTATTTTTGTAACTATATTTCAGAATTAGAATATGCTTGGAAATTGAAATATCTCTTAATTGCCTCTTTACGTTATGTGGCATATATATGAAAATTGTACAGATGAAGTCAGCTTTCCTTGAAGACTCCCAAAAATAAGAACAGTCCATAGCCCGATCAGTTTCACTTTGTAGGAGTCAATCAGCAAGGCAACAACAAAGTTGCATTAGTCTAAGATATATAGTAAAGTTGTCGCATAGAAATTTCAATTAAATGGTAACAACATAATTTGAGGCTTGTAGAGATGTAGTATAAGGATGGGAATTATCTATTTGAGATTAAAAAAAAGTTTTTGCTCTCATTTGTTATGTTGATATTGAATAATAAAATGTAACATATTATAACTTCAACTTTGGATGTTTTCTTGTTATGTTATTCAGTTAGCATTTTTTCGACATTTACTTCTGTGTTCTTGATTAACATATGTAGAAAAAAATACTATGTGCACTTAAAAATTAACTTTATTTTTGTGTAGAGCGTGAAAGGATTTGTTTATGGGTAATTCTACTTCAACTGATATAATACTTATATACTACTCTTTTTTTAATAACTTATATCTGCAATACTTTCTGCTTTCTCAATCTTATTGTATTTTTCTTTAAAATCATGTAAAAAATTTTAAAAAAAGGCACCCAATACCCACGCATTGCGCGGGGTTTCATCCCCTATTTTTGTAACTATATTGCAGAATTAGAATATGTTTGGAAATTGAAATATCTCTTGATTGCCTATTTACATTATGTGGCATATATATGAAAATTAGACTATCCACTACAGAAATTTAATTATGTAATAAATTTTTTGTGAATGTTATCTTCTTATTATTATCACAAAAGATTGATGCATAAATTAATTTGTAATCTATTTTATGTTGACCTTTGTCATTCACTTAGCCCATTTCATATATGCAGCTTCCCTGGTGGTCCTAATAAGTTGAGATGCTTATTTGTGGTTCACTAGTGAGCATCCTCAACAAGCATATGAATATCAACACCAGTGTAAGAGCCCGGTGCAACCCAATGAGTACAAACAAATTCACAATGATGCACAAAGATATATCAAATTTAAGCACAATAAAGAAAACTTAATTAAAGAGAAAAGATAAGAAATGCAAACCAAATATCAAACCAATAGCCTCTTCAATTGATGGCGATGCTAACCAAGATGTACAAGTGAAGGCTCACTCCTTCCTCACCCCAAATACTCTTTGGTTGAGCCAAGGAGTTTTACAACTATTCTAGTTAACCCTCAACAACCTACACTTGAAAGATCACTCACTCAATTAAGAACTATTTTATACAAATGAGGCAACCTTCACCAAGGTTTTACCACTCCAAGTGATTGGTTCACTTTCACCAAGATTTTACTACTCCAAGAGAGTAACCTTCACTTGAGCAACCTCACAACCCAACTTCCCCAACCCCTTATACAACCAACAAAGAATCTTTCTACTCAAAAATCTCACTTGTAAGCTTGTATTTTGTGTTGGCAAAAGTCTTTAGTCTTCTTGTGCTTTGGGGTTTTTATAGAAGGTGAGAAATGGCTCCAACAGACTCTCCAACGGTCAAATATTAATTGCTGTCAAAACTAGCCGTTGGCCTGTCGGACGTCCGACAGGTGCCTGTCAGACGTCCGAACCACCTGTCGGACGTCCGAACCCTGCGTCCGAACGTAGGCAGAGAGTCATCAAATCTTTGCGAAAATTTCTCGGACGTCCGATGCGATCGATGTGCGTCCGAGGCGTGCGTCCGATCCTTCCGGACGTCCGATGCTTCCTCACGAGCGTCCCGACAGAGTTTCCTTCTTGATGTTTTCATCCTTTCGACGTCCTTTTGGCCGTCCGACATAAGTGACCTGATTTTGCTTCTTCATTTGGTTGGTTTTCTTTCCTTGACACCATTGAACCTGATTCTAACAAATTTCTCACATAAAAACATTAGACCAAATCTACATTTTGGTTTGTTAATCATCAAAACCAAGGATTGATCGACCAAGGTCAACAATCTCCCCCTTTTTGATGATGACAAACAAAATGAAGATTTCTTTTATCAAATAAGTTCAAATAAAGCTCCCCCTTAGAAAGTTCAATAAATCCTACTCCCCCTTTTGGCATCAATCAAAAAGCAAACTCCCCCTTTATTTTTCAAGTCAAGACCATAATAGGGTCCTTGGGAGTTATTACAACATGATCTAGCAATCCACATGGATTTCATATCTTTTCTCATATTTTTCTTTACATAGCAATCATTTTGCATGTGTCCAAATTGGCAACAAAAGTGACACATGATAGAAGTATTTTGCACATAAGTGGATTTAATGCAACTAATTTTCTTAGCAAACTTATTTGTGCCTTGAAAAGATTTGCTTTCTTTTGTTTGAGAAAACTTTTGTTTTTCATTTTGGAGAACCTCGTTCAAGTCATTAATTCTTTTCTTTAACAAATTTTGTTCCTCCAACATTTTTTCATAAAACTTTGTTTTCTCTTCCAACTTCGTTTTCAAATTATTTTTGCAATCAAAAACACCTTTTTGATTTTTTAAATCATCATTTTCCATTCTCAAACATTTGTTTTCTTGAAAAAGTTTGGAGTTTTCTTCCAACAAATCATTTATTTTTGTTTTCAAATCTTTATTTTTAGCATAAGATTTTTTCAAACTTTTATGCATTTTAATCATAAGAGTTTTCACATCATCATCTTCATTATCTTCATCACAAGAAGAGTGATAAGAACTTACCTCATCTTCTCCAACGGCCATTAGTGCCATTTGGGCAAACTCTTCTTTTTCTCTTTTTGAATTGCATTCATCCCATGTAATTTTGCAATCTCCTCTTGAACATCTCTTGTTGAAGATCTTCTTGAAACTTTTGATGTGAGGAGTTATATCATTGTCCACTTCCATGATTTCATTACCCATGAAGGATGGGTTATCCCCCACTTGAGATGCTTTAAAAGCTATGCCTCTCTTACACATTCTTGCATTTTCTTCCTCTTGCACTTTGAATTCCAGCTTTAATTCATAAGAGGTTAGGGTATCCACAAGAGATTCAATGGACATAGAATTTAAATCCTTTGCCTCTTCTATAGCATTTATTTTGTTTTCCCATTCTTTTGGCAAGGCATTCAAAATCTTTCTATTTTTCTCACCCAAAGAATATTCTTTTCCAAGCAATTTAAGATCTTGAATAATGTCACAAAATCTACTACACATCTTATCAACATTTTCAAGAGGATGCATTTTGAAAAATTCATATTGAGAAACAAGTAAAGATTTCTTTTGTTCTTTAATATCTTGGTTACCTTCATGAAATACACACAATTTATCCCAAATATTTTTAGCTGATTTACAACCTTTAATCCTACTAGATTCATTTACATCTAATGCATTGTACAATATACACATGGCCTTGGCATTCAAAGAAAGGTATCTCTTGTCTTTTTCATTCAATTCTTGTCTAGTCTTTAATCTACTCAAATTGGTGATAGAGTCAACTATTTTAGCTTCATAAGGACCATCTTCTACCACATACCATAATTCAATGTAAACAGATTGTAAGAAAATCATCATTCTTTGTTTCCACATGCTAAAATGAGAACCATTAAACATAGGTGGTCTATCAATAGATTGCCCTTCTAAAAAAGAAACTTTTATGGTTGCCATGATCTTTACTCTAAGCGGTTAAGCTTGATCAAAAGAGACCAAGCTCTGATACCAATTGTAAGTGTCCGGTGCAACCCAATGAGTACAAACAATTTCACAATGATGCACAAAGATATATCAAATTTAAGCACAATAAAGAAAACTTAATTAAAGAGAAAAGATAAGAAATGCAAACCAAATATCAATCCAATAGCCTCTTCAATAGATGGCGATGCTAACCAAGATGTACATGTGAAGGCTCACTCCTTCCTCACCCCAAACACACTTTGGTTGAGCCAAGGAGTTTTACAACTATTCTAGTTAACCCTCAACAACCTACACTTGAAAGATCACTCACCCAATTAAGAACTATTTTATACAAATGAGGCAACCTTCACCAAGGTTTTACCACTCCAAGTGATTGGTTCACCTTCACCAAGATTTTACTACTCCAAGAGAGTAACCTTCACTTGAGCAACCTCACAACCCAACTTCCCCAACCCCTTATACAACCAACAAAGAATCTTTCTACTCAAAAATCTCACTTGTAAGCTTGTATTTTGTGTTGGCAAAAGTCTCTTGTCTTCTTGTGCTTTGGGGTTTTTATAGAAGGTGAGAAATGGCTCCAAAAGACTCTCCAACGGTCAAATATTAATTGCTGTCAAAACTAGCCGTTGGCCTGTCGGACGTCCGACAGGTGCCTGTCAGACGTCCGAACCACCTGTCGGACGTCCGAACCCTGCGTCCGAACGTAGGCAGAGAGTCATCAAATCTTTGCGAAATTTCTCGGACGTCCGATGCGATCGATGTGCGTCCGAGGCGTGCGTCCGATCCTTCCGGACGTCCGATGCTTCCTCACGAGCGTCCGACAGAGTTTCCTTCTTGATGTTCTTCATCCTTTCGGACGTCCGATAGTTTCCTTTTGGCCGTCCGACATAAGTGACCTGATTTTGCTTCTTCATTTGGTTGGTTTTCTTTCCTTGACACCATTGAACCTGATTCTAACAAATTTCTCACATAAAAACATTAGACCAAATCTACATTTTGGTTTGTTAATCATCAAAACCAAGGATTGATCGACCAAGGTCAACAACCAGTTTTGTTATGTATCATGTTTAGAAGATAGGGATTAACAAGGTAATCTTTGCTGTGTTTTTTCAAAACTCAAACATTTCATATTCCTCACATGTCAAAAACAAAAAGTCAATTCTCTTTCTTTCTGAGAATGGTAGGTAAATAGTGAAATTTTGTTTTCTTATAGACTCTATTCTTTGAACTTGTAGAATCTACAGTCATGATAAAATCATCTATATCTTCCATTTACTAGTAGTAAAAGTCAACAATGAATTTAACAAATCAAATAAAAAGACTGCTGCCTACACTTCCAAGCAATATGCAAAAAAATTGATACAATAGTTAACATCAGACATCTTAGTGTCTGATGCTAACTACTACATTGATTTTTTTTGCATATCGCTTCCCAACCGCCAACAAAATAGAAAACGGAATTGAAAATCAGTTGAACAAAAAAGATAGAACTAAACTCATGCTTAAAGAATAAACCAATATCAATCTCAAACTTGCTAGTGTACAATTCAACTAGAATTTGCTCCATAAGAAGGCCAAAAAGGCTTACATATAAAGGTATGGTTGCTAAGCTTGCTTTTGCATTGATCTTTCAAACTAAAGAGTTCAAGAGACAAACATGAGGTCCGTTTGGGGAGTGTGATCTATTTAATATTTTGTACCTTCAAAACAACAGTTTAAATAACTATGTGGGTTTCAGCTCGAAATTTTGTGATAATATTGCTACACTAAACTAATTCTAATGTCCCATTTAAGTCAATTTTATTTGTTTTGAAATCATACTGTTAACCAAAAAAATTTGTATACTTTGAACAAGATTTTATGTTAACCTATTTGGACATTATAAGCCCAGAATTTGTAATCTAGATTGAACTTCTGTTTGACAAGACCAAAATATATTAGGCATCAACTTTCTTGGATTCTGGATTCTATGTGCACAAAAACTTTAGGACTTCCTTGATCTTGGTTAAGCTGGATTGTCCGATACTTACAAATTATTTGTGTGATGCTTTGGAGTTTTCCATAATATATTTACAAGGTTGACTCTTTTTTTTTTTGAGTGTCAGATATGTCAAAATTGATGTGGATGAGATAAAACTAGTTAAGAACAAAATTAAGTGTTAAGCTTTTTTAATCTTGTAACGAGATGTAGTATAAGGATGGGAATTATTTATTTGACATTAAAAAACAAGTTTTTGCTCTCATTTGTTATGTTCATGTTGAATAATAAAATTTAACATATTATGACTTCAACTTTGGATGTCTTCTGATTCTGTTATTCAGTAATTATTTTTTTGACAATTCTTTCGGTGTTCTTGATTAACATATGTAAAAAAAAAATACTATGTGCACTTAAAAATTAATTTTATTTTTGTGTAGGGCATTAAAGGATGCGTTTATAGGTAATTCTACTTCAACTGATATGATACTTACTTTATATACATATTTTTTTAATAACTTATATCTACAAATACTTTTTGCTTTCTCAATCTTATTGTATTTTTCTTAAAAATCAAGTAAAAAATTTTTAAAAAAAGGCACCCAACACCCGCGCGTCGCGCTGGGTTTCATCCCCTATTTTTGTAACTATATTTCAGAATTGGAATATGCTTGAAAATTGAAATATCTCTTAATTGTCTCTTTACATTAGGTGGCAAATGAATGAAAATTAGACTATCTGCTACAGATGTTTTCTGATTCTGTTATTCAGTAATCATTTTTTTGACAATTCTTTTGGTGTTCTTGATTAACATATGTAGAAAAAAATACTATGTGCACTTAAAAATTAATTTTAATTTTGTATAGGGCGTGAAAGAATGTGTTTATAGGTAATTCTACTTCAACTGATATGATACTTACTTTATATACATATTTTTTTTAATAACTTATATCTGCAAATACTTTTTGCTTTCTCAATCTTATTGCATTTTTCTTAAAAATCAAGTAAAAAATTTAAAAAAAAAGGCACCCAACACCCGCACGTTGCGTTGGGTTTCATCCCCTATTTTTGTAACTATATTTCAGAATTGGAATATGCTTGAAAATTGAAATATCTCTTAATTGCCTCTTTACATTAGGTGACAAATGTATGAAAATTAGACTATCTGCTACAGAAATTTAATTATGTAATAAATTTTTTGCAATGGTTATCTTTTTATTATTATCACAAAAGATTGATGCATAAATTAATTTGTAATTTATTTTATGATAACCTTTGTCTTTCACCTAGCCCATTTGCTGTATGTAGCTTCCTTGATGGTCCTAATAAGTTGAGATGCTTATTTGTGGTTCACCAGTGAGCAAATTGATTTTTGTATTCATGAATGCTATATAATGTAATGTTTTATGGTCTAGAACATTATGCATCAATATTAATCTTATTACAACTTTGCTCTTTTCCCTTGTTGGCTTAGTGTCATAATCTTGCAGCTCCTAGTTAGGGCCTATGTTCATAGGTGCAGTTTGATAACTAAAAGCAATAAAAGGAGTCAATTCATGGCTCTATACCTACGTTTTGGGCAAAACACTAAAACCCTCTTGTCAGCCTGTGATTTCAAAATATCCACATAATTCTCAGATACTTAAAATTGATATGGAATTAGACCTGCAAACTGTGCATCATTTATAAATGCTATATAACATTTTTTTTTCTTTTCTTCTTGGTGTTAAAATTTTCATTTTCACATTTTCTTTCCTTTTATGTCACTGTTGCTTAACCTAGGAGAGGGAGGGTAACAAGGGTAAAAGGGGAGAGTATTGGGAGTGGTGGAGAAAGAAAGGAGATGATAAAGCAAAGAAAAGCAAAATAATAGAATAAAAGGGAAGAAAAAGAGAAAAATAATAAAAAGCAAAAAAAAAAAACAAGTTATGACTTGCTACTGGTGACATAGTAGATCATAAAATCACTCCACATTAATTAATTCAAACCAAACCACAAACTAGTTATATAGGCATTTTGAAACCATTCGCTAACAGGATGTCTTCCAATGTTTTCTAATGAAATCACAAGAACATTTTTTGTGTTGTACCTATGTTTTTAAACTCAATCAAACCAAAAGGTGGACAAATAAAACTCAAGGTCACAGGTATAAATAGCTCAAACCAAGCACCATAAGACATGACATCCTCAACAAGCATGTGAATATCAATACCAATTTGTTATGTATCATGTTTAGAAGATAGGGATTAACAAGGTAATCCTTGTACTTTTTCAAAACTCAAACATCCCACATTCATCACATGTTAAAAAACGTCAATTCTCTTTCTTTTCGACATGGGAAGGTAAATAGTAAAGTTTTTGTATTCTTATAGACTCCTTTCTTCGAGCTAGTAGAATCTACAGTCATGATAGAATCATCTATATCTTCCATTTACTTGTAGTAAAAGTCAACAATGCATTTGGCAAATCAAATAAAAAGACTACTGCCTATACTTCTAAATGATATGCAAAAAAAATCAATACAATAGTTAACATCAGACGTCCTAGTGTCTGAAGAACTTTCCCAGTCAACAACAAAATAGAAAAAAGAATTGAAAATCAGTCAAACAAAAAAGATAGAACTAAACTCATGCTTAAAGAATAAACCAATATCAACCTCAAACTTGCTAGAGTATAATTCAACTAGAATTTACTCCCTAAGTAGGTCAAAAAGAACTTACATATAAAGGTATGGTTGCTAGGCTTGCTTTTGCATTGATCCTTCAAACTGAAGAATTCAAGAGGCAAACATGAGGTCTATTTGAGGAGTGTGGTCTATTTAATATTTTGTGTCTTCAAAACAACAGTTTAAATAACTGTATAGGCTTCAGCTCGAAATTTTGTGATAATATTGCTACACAAAACTAATTCTAATAGTCCATTTAAGTAAATTTTATTTGTTTAGAAATCATACTGTTAACAAAAAAATTTCAATCTTCTGAACTAGATTTTATGTTTAACCCATTTAGAGATTATAAGCCCAGAATTTATAATCTAGATTGAACTTCTGCAGGCTAGGCCCTGCAATGAGTGGCCAACTAGTATTATTAGCGCTGCACCATCATTCTTTATATGTAAAACTCTCATATAAATGAACATAGCATGCAAGAACAAACTTTAAAAAATTCATACCCTATCCAAAACTTCAACATTGCCACCAAACAACCCATGTACTAAAATTTCTCTTCTCAATATTATATTCATTTAGAACACACCACTAGATTTCTAGTAAATTGGAATAGCACCAATTTCTGAATTTCATTTTTGTTGAAATCTCAATTTTCCCGGCTGTTAATAGCTTGAAATTATCTCATAGTGTGTGATACAAGAAAAAACTACACAAAAAGAAAACAAAGCAAAACTCATAATGGACACTCCTGAATTACCTACAAATTTGGCAAAGAAAATAGAAGAACAAAGAAGTTAAGAGATCAAGAAATGTGAGGGGGGAGATTTGGAGTCCCTACAAGTGTGCAGCAGTGCGGATATTGGAAAGAAATTCTCCACATCCAACACCTCCTCCTCCCAAAAAAAAAACCATCACATAGTAGAACAAGACAAGATTGTGGTTTGAGATACTTAAGTTAAAGCCCAATCACTTTTTCAACTCAACCAAGTACTACCAAACTAGCCCAAAATGAAGTCCATGCCTATAATTTAGAGGAAGAGAGTACCTCAAACAAACCAATTTAAAAAAAGAAAAAAAAAGAATTCATACAAAACAACCCATGAAAGATATAAAATTTTGAAAGATTTATGCTTATAGTCAAGGGCTTGGGAATACTATTATAAGGTCCCTATTTAAAGTAGCTCAAATTGCACAACCTTTTTGGCTAATGGAATATGCAAAGAATGACCTTTGATTGTGTAAATTAAGTTTTCACCACAATTTGATACAGAATCAAACATGTACCTCAAGAGATTGTTCAAGAAAATTAACAACAAATAATAAACTTGGAAACTCAATATAATTGACCAAGAATTCAGACTATAGCTAAAAATTGCTAAACAATTAACTAGATAGTGCACATATTCCAAAGGAGAGTTAAGTGCCCCAAAGGCATAATAAGAGTCTTTTATATAGGTGTCTTCCTTTTGAAAAGAAAAGTAGCTCTTGTTGAAAAATCCTCCAATTGCCATCATCTATATAGCACCTGGAAACTAGAAACATTGACAAAACAAATCTATTAGATGGAAGACATCATTTGCTAAATGAACTAAGTTGAAAAACTTAAGTGGGAAGTTGACAAAAAAAGAGGGGGAGTGGGGGAGTTTAATTTTTTTTTTTTTTGGCGACACAGGAGATATCCCAGCATTTTGCTGAACTAATTTCCCTGCGGCTGTACACAGCCCCGCCCAAGCATGCACAGCAATGTTAGCACAGCAGGGTTCGAATTTGTGACCTACTGGATACTACCGCATGTGGACACTAGTTGAGCTCCTTACTGGGGGCTAAAAAAAAAGTTTAATTCAAGTCATCTTTTTCGCTCAAAATGTTACATTTTCATCTTGGCTCCATCTAACTGTGCAAATTAATAAGATCATGAATATGCCATAGGGCATTTAGTTTCCTCATCAATAAAAAAAAGTAATAATATAAAATTAGTAAATTATATGGTCAAAAATATGAATACCAAACTGTGCCAACTGCCAACGTGGATAAAGCTCAAATTGTACCAATGGCAATATGGCCATAGCTTCCATTATAAAAAATAAGTGCATTAAAGAATCATTATAGAAATTGGATTATTTTTTAAAATGAAAAAGGCCATGTCAATTCACAAGTTCTAATGGCTGCAATTGTGTTTCTCAACATGTAATAGAGAAAATTGAAATTCGGAAAGAAAGTGTAGTTAAAGAAGAGGGAAAAAAGACAAGTTGTGATTCTTTTATTCCAACAATGTGACTTAAGGAGCAAATTCATTCGGGATTGGCACCAACTTGTCCACAAGAAGTCACTCCCGAGCTGAATTTATCTATGACGTATACAAGAAGCTCACACTGCTACAGCTGCTAAAATGCTGACATTCGCTGGCAACCCCAGTGCAAGATGCTCATCTGATACCTCAAAGCTAGCACGCAAAATGGTGCTTTGGAGAGGAAGAGAAGAAGAGAAACAGTGAACACAGACAACTTAACAACACAGAATTTCTCTTTCTCTTGATCCCAATTGACATCAGGAGACCAAAGCATAGCATATTTAAAGGAGCAATTGGCACGAGCAGAAATGCATTAGGGTCTTCAAGCAACATAGATCGACCATCTTGACCAAGATAACGTGAAGGAGGAAAGCAAACGCAAGTTCCATACATGCCCTTGACAAAAACATGGAACCAAGGCGCTCAGCATGGGTTTTTGTGGTCCTTGATGGCTACCACCTCTGTTATATCAGGTATGAATATGTAGTCGCCGTCCACAAACACGGCATGCCCATTATACATGCTCAGCTCACTAGAATCAGAAATTCTGCTCAATAATTTTCTACAGATATCATAGCATACAGTAATTCACTGAGGCCAGTTTATGTGAGCCAAAACATGGCGCTAGGGATCAAATTATCTCTCAATGACAGGCAAGTCAAAGACTGAGGTAGATTCCTACTCCAAAAGAGAGCTCACACCCAGTGGATGCCATTTCCAATTCGAAAAGGGTTGCAACAAATTTAGACACTTACCCCATATATAACGAGGTTGATCTGAACGAAAAAATTCATCATCAGATAAGGCTACGCCTCCCAACACATAAAGCTTGCCATCAACTACTTGGTAACATGGTTCGCTATCACGGGTCGCAGTAGCGGTCGCAGTCTCGGTTGTTCCACATCCGTCACGGCATATCGGTTGAATATCGGGTGATACGCACATTATAACAAATGAAAGTTTCAAAAAATTTTGAAAAATTACTAAAATTAAAAAATATCAAAAAATGCACAATTTAAAAAAATATATAAATCGACTCTGAATTGACTCGGATATATCGGCCAATATCATGCATCACGAATTTGAATCGACCAATATCGGCCCAGTCAGAGCGAGTCGTCGCGAATATGGTAATATCCGGGTTTCAAAAATCGGTATCGTACCGATCCCCTCCGTTCAAGTCATGCTTAGTAACGAGGCTCGCGTCTAGTTGCAATCATATCAAGACCTTTGGAGTGGACTACCCCCTTGCTGGATCTACTGTATTGTAACAGTAGATGGAGTGCAAGATTTTCTGGCGCTCAAGAAAATGACACAATGGGTCAGGCACTGAGATAATGCCTCCTAAACCCAATGTTTTTAAACTCGGACCGGAGAGTGAATAGGAAAACTTTTTGGTTCACGGTTCGACCGATTCAAAGGTTTAATAATTTTTTATTCATTTTAGTATTAAAAATTTTGAATAAAACTAAAATATTTATTTTAGAAAATAAATACTTAATAAAAACCGGTTGAACCTCCCGATTTTTACCAGTTCAACCGGTTCTTGACCAATTTTGACCGATTTAATTAATTCTTTGTGTTTTTAAATGAACCGAACCGGAGGCATGGTCGGTTCGCAGTTCAACCGGCCGGTTCGATCCGGTTTTCAAAACATTGCCTAAACCGTGAATTAGGATTGTATATGAATCGAAAGTAACAAAGTCAATGCCTTCCAGTGGATATTGCATCTCTAGTTTCTGAGCACAAAGACCAGTACCTGCACACCCACTACTGCAGGCACCTTTCTCGTTGCCAGCATTCAAAATCAGTTGCAAACCAAAACTCTTTTTGGGGACGACAATCTCTAACTTCCTTCTTGACAAGAAAAAGATGCATGATCTCTTTTCCTCTAAGGGATCAGCAACCCTTGCTTTATTCGTTTGTCTTTTATTCCTCAGCTTGCCACCAGGTGGTGACCTTTTATCTCTTCCTATGTATAAATAGTGAGAATTTTTTCGATTTAACCACTTTTACTGCGTTTGACACCAAAACCTTGTAATCGGTGTTGCGAGGGTAAGTTCAATGTTTTGTACCATTCTTTGAGATAAAATATATCCATTCAAGCCAAGTTTCCACCTTATTTGCCTTAGGGTTGGACCGCTTGGGTTATTACCGGTCCTTTAAAAAAAAAAGGATAAATTACATATAATCCCCCTGTAATTTCATCTATTATTACATGACCTTTCTAATGTTTCAAAATATCCATTTCATTCCGTTATGATTTTATGTAAAGTAAAAACTTGATCGAAAATATTCTATCTAACATCATTAATTGAAATATCAATAGTGCCTTACTTAAATGCTAAATCAATTGAGGGTTTAATTATCTTGTATAAAAGTATAGGAGAATTATATGGATAAATGCAAAAATCACACGGGGTAAAGTAGATATGTATATAAATCATAAGGAGGTTACATAAAGATTAAAATTTTATCACACATGTTTCTAGAGTACATTGGTACAAACGCTATAACTGATTGTGCATTTAGCCCATTTTTTATTTCACATAAAATTATAGGAAGGTTATGTAGCTATTTCGAAACCTTAAAAAGGTCTTCTGACATTATGTAAAATCACAGGAGGTTATAAATAATTTATCCAAAAAAAAATCAAATGAAAAAAATAGAGACAAGAAGGCCATTGAGAAAGTTTAATGAAATTTATAGAATACCTGAAGCTATTTGAGTGAGATTGTCTAATGGTATTTTCGATTCTGATCTTATCAACGAATTAACATAACTCAATCATTTGAAACAAAGAAATAAAGATTGAGATATTTGACTTTCGCTGAAAATTAATGATCTTGACAGATTAGAAAATCAACAGGTTTTCTCATGCCTAACTTTTTAGCATCATTAACTGTAAAAGGAGCGGATATCGAACCGTTGAGGAACTCTAACTTCGAAACGGGTCTGGTGGTCTGTAGGTGATTATTCTTTAAATAATTTGCTTGATGAGTTCGTGAAACGTGGCCAACGTGCTTGTTATGAGATCTTTCTTATCAGACTAGCGCCAGCCTACATACGCGATGCAATAAGCAGTAAAAATCCTAAATTCCCTTTTCCAGAACGGTAATAAAGACGGGAGAATACAACTCGAATGATTGGAAAACATTTTATTGCAGAGTAGAGGAAAGAAAATGATATCGAAATTAACTACAAATGAGCTTTACGAAAATGATTTCCCATATAATCTCCTTCTTTCCACGATTCTCTCTTTTAAAGCTAATTATTCTCAGTGACTAATTTGCAATTACTACTTTTAATAGAATTAACAAACAAGTCAAAATCAACTAACTAATGATAACCACCCAAAATGCATCGGATGACTTCCTTCCCCCCCTAAAAAGTAAAAACAGTTCTTGTTCTCGAGAACTGAATTTTAGGTATTGCTGATGAAGGTTATGCAAAAACTCCCAGCTTGCAAACAAGGCAATGTAAGGATGCCCGAGAGTTTGAGACCAGTAAAGTGAGCATATTTGCTTGGGGAGAACTATATACTTTAAGAAGCTAAGTGAATAATCACACGAACTAAAATTACCAACATAAGTAGATTAAACATTTTGAGTGAAAGATAATAGCATGCAATTACTTACTTAAGTTGGCAAAAATTACCTTTGGAGCATCTCTTATCGCATATCGCGTAGAAAGAAACCTATCATACAACCAAATCAAAATTGAAATCTTAATTGAAAAATTGATATTTTCCCCATAACTCTCTATATTTAAGAGACTAATACCGTGGCGAAGGGTTCGATTGGGATAGCCATTTAGGCATAAAATGGACCGCTTATGTATTTGAGAGATTCCATAAGGTGTATTTTGAGGCAATAGGAGAATGGGGGAAAAAATAAGATTAACAATTGCAAAATTTCTTATAGTAAATATTCCAACCTATTTACCCATTTTAATTTTCAACTCAATCTAATCTGTTCAACTTTATGGCCGAAAAAAGAAACAAGTATATGAACATTCAAATGACGAGTCATGGGCATTTTAATCAAAGTTCAAATTATTATTCTAAAGATCCAAAGTCCAACAATTGCTTGGACACTCAAATTAGTGGTAATGCACATCTTAATCAAAGCTGAAATTATTTTTCTAAAAATTCTGAGCCAACCTAAAAGGTTAGTGATAAAACAAGCCAGTCCAGTCCTCCAATTGAACTCGAAAGGGACTAGCCGCGATTTATCCAAACTGCAGGGAGAAAAACTCAATTAATTAAAAGGTTCTATCGAAGTGCGGACTGCCGGAACCCGGAAAAGTCCAAGCTTTATATCGGAAACCCGATCTTTTAATCGGACTCTCATCCTCAGGGCTTCATCAAACGACACTTCTTTTAAATTCTCCATTATTCAATTCAAATCAATTCAATTCTTTCCCATTTTCAAAGAATTGGTCGCAGAAACTACACAAAAAATTGCTTGTGAAAACTGAAACTTTCAACTTCTCTTCGTTTTCCTAAACTGTTTATGGACTTCCAAGTACACGACAGCGGCGGTAAGTCTCCATAGTCTTCAAAATTATCTAAGCTTGTCGATAATTTGTTTCTTTTGGGTTTAGGGTTCTGTGTTTTTCTTTGGTTTTTTGTTGTTTTGATATAATTCTATTGAACTTTATTTTGCCTTGGATTTTTGCAAGATTGTTGATCTTTTGTTAGTGGGTTTTATAAGATTAGGTTAGGATTTCATAAAGTTGGTCGCTTTTTGTCGTTTTTTTCATTCCGGTGAAGCTTCTTTTTGTCTCTTTGATGCTTTTGTTGCGAAATTGGGTACTTTGATTTGATTACTTCTTCATTGGAAAAAGACGTTAATTCTTGTATCAATTTAGTTTAAAACTTCCATAGTTATTGGGGATGGATATGCTTTTGGTGAATTCGGGAGTTCCGTGTTTTGGGTTTCTTGGCTGTTTTTCTGTGTCATGATTTCTGGGTTTCTGGGGAGGAGAGCTGGAGCTTGGTGAATAGATTGGTTTCATAATATTAGGATGAAAAAAAAAAGGAAAAAGGAATACTGATTTATTAATGTTGTGTAACCTCAAACTACCAAGAACCAAGTCAATTTTAGGTCTTTAAGTTAATATTTAGTTTTTAGCATTTAATTAAAGGGAAAGATTCAATTTTTATCTGACAATCAAAATTTTTTGAAGATTCCACTTCAGGAATCAAAATGATAGGTGAGAGAAAAGTCAGGTGTTAATTGTGAGCAATAGAAGACTAAAGCTTTGATTTTGTCAATTACCTATGAGAAGATTCCTGCAATTCCGACGAGAAATGTTATTATGAAAATGATCAAATGCGATAAAAATGTTTTCTGCGTCGCTTTTTGGTTTGACACTACTGTTGGGAAACAGCTGTAGGTCTATGATTACTGTTCTGGATTGATATGTACCTGGTTATTCTTGTCAATTTTCTACCTGACTGTGGTGACATGTAGATCGATGCATATGTGATGATGCTATAACACGTTTAATTAGCATGTTGCTTTCGATGCATAATTTTGTTTTTCTGCCATCTCTTTTTGTTTTAGATTCGACCACACTTGTCAATGCTGTTCTGTCCGATACTTTACCTACATAGTCTCTAGTACATTGTTTCTTGTAGATTTGGGACTATTGAACACCTTGCTACGCTACTGCTATTATATCTTTGCTGTTCTTTGTCGTTGATTTTTAATTCTTATTCAATGTCTTATTCAGAGTGCGATCCATAGGTGTCAAACTACAATTCAGTAGAAGGCCTCTAGAGTGTTGATTTCTTGTAGATTTGGAATTAGTGAGCAATTCTATAGGTTGATGATATCGTATCTTTGTCTTAGATTTTACTTTATTTAGTGTCTTGTTGAGAGTGCCACTGACAGGTTGGAAGGTGCTACATTAAGCATCTTGTATGCTAAATAATGCAACTTGTTCTGCCAGCTGTCAATCTTTGTTATGAAGAGAGTTTTGGTTTGGTTATTTTTGGTACATAACTTATTATTCCCGTCTTTTTTCACCTAAGAATGCAACACTTTTAGTTTCATTTTTTTCCTTTTATTGAGTTTACCATTGATAGCTATTATCATAGACCAATCTATCTGAAAGCCAAATGACATGAAAATGACATGGTGCCTTGGTAATTGCTGTTAAAGGGATATATGTTTTGCTGGGCATAGAATTATCTTAGAAATTGTGGTCCATCATTTGGATGCGGCAACTTAAGTATGGACATGTATGTTAGGTGACTGAATTGAGATTTTGATATCTCTGATAGATTGCCACCAACATAAAGCAGCTGCGTATTTGCTCATTGCATTTGAGTCATAGTCACTTGATCTTATCATATATCTCCAAATTAGTGCTGCCATTGATGATGATCTTGCCTGAACACAATATATCAGAGTTCTGATTGGTGGTTTTCTTGCAGGAATTGGAAGATCTTTTATAGGTTCAGCCCCATACCAGAACATGAACAGTGATATGGAGTCCCAGATCCACATACTTGAGCAAGAAGCATATGGTGCAGTTCTGAGAGCTTTCAAAGCACAGTCTGATGCCCTTACATGGGTATGCAATCCTCTTTTTTGATTATTTTACGACCTCAAGCTCTATATTAACTTCTGAGCTAGTAAGCTGCTTGTTAATGCATGCTCATAGGAGAAGGAAGGTCTGATAACTGAACTGCGGAGAGAACTGAGAGTATCAGATGATGAGCACAGGGAACTACTGACCCAAGTAAATGCTGATGGACTCATTCATAAAATCAGAGAGTGGAGGAAAGCAGGGGGCAGGCTTAGTACCACACAGATCATGCCACAGCCTGTTCATGATCAACTACAGAGTCCAACAATTTCAGCCTCTCGTAAAAAGCAAAAAACATCTCAGTCAGTACCATTTGGCACACAGTCTCAGACGTTACATCCTCAATCAATTGCTGCGACACCACAGCAATCTTTGGTTTCAAAATGGGGACCTACTTCAGGAACTGTTGGCAGAAGACCTCAGCATGTATGTCCATATATTTATTGCACTGTAAATTTCTTTGTGCAGTAAACGTGTTTGTTTGTCCTTCTTTTAGTCTAGCCTTTCTACTCTGGGAATGAATGAAAAGATTCTGTTAGTTTACATTTCACTGCTGAAGCATGATTTCCAATTTTCTGATAGGGTCAGCCAGTGTTATCATCTCCTCCAGCAATACAGTATCAGCAAAGCAACCAAGGCCCTGGCGGCCGTTTCACAAATGAGCTTGCTGAGAGAACCTCTGATCCACTAATTGGTAGGAAAGTTATGACGCGATGGCCTGAAGATAGCAACTTCTATGAGGCAGTTATTACAGACTACAATCCAATAGAGGTGGATTTCAATTTTAGACTGATATTTTAGTGGTTTCTTTTATCTGCATCACCTTAGTGAAACATCTTAAAAGAGAAGGATATTGATATTTGACCTGAATAATTACACAAGGAATGAACAGGATTTCAAAAAGAGGACATCACTAAAGAGATGGTTAGCAAAGTGTCTGGATCTGAAAGAAAGTAAAAGTAGGTCTGAGAAGTATATTGTTCTTTCCCTAGATGTGATTCTGTCGGCACCAGAGCTTTTTAGTTCATTATGTAAAGACCTAATCAGAGTTTGAACTAGTGGTTTTCTTTTCATAGGGCTAAAGGTAGAAAATTTTAATGAAATTGCATATCCAGCTCTTCCAAATAAAGATCCGAGAGTTTACTGCTGCAATTTTTCTTGATATGTTCTAACAGGTGACTACTGCATGGCATCTTAGTATGGGATTTTGAAGAAGTTAGCAGGCATGTCTTTGAGGGTCTCGGAGTTCACATGCTTACATTTTTCTTGAATTATTGTGTTTGTAGTGGCCATGCAGTAGGTTAACATGCTGCAGCTCATTTCGATTCAAGAGCTTGAATCAGTCAGTCCAATGACCAATATAATTTCTATCAAAACTTTATCCAATTAGATTGGTGATTTTGTGACCATTTTCCATGTTTTGCTTGAAGATTACCCTCCCTTAGCTTCTGATGTAAATTTTATCATAGTTACCATATCACCGCTAAGGACTGTTTAAGTAAAACATTTTCAGAAGTGGCCTCCTGATGGTGTCTGTTTTGTACCGTAGAAATTCATTCTTCCTTTCATCAAGTTTACTTTCTATGTGATGCAGCCACTGCACTTCTCTCTTTTTTTTACCTCTCCTTTTTCTTCTGGCTTTTTCCACTTTCTTTTTTTTTTTTTTCCTTTCCTTTTTTGGGGGGAGGGGTTTTGGGGAGGGTTAGAGATTATCAATAAACACAAAAGGTAATTTAAGGGGTTTCTGGTGTATATCTGTTTTTGTTTGGGGTCAAAGTTGGTAGATGAGTGGCTTCCAGTCCACCCTCTTGGAAACTCATTTTTTCTCCCACTTTTTCCTGGCATTGTTGTATGATGCTGATATGTAATTTTAAACAAAATAAACCTTAAAATGATTTGTGTTACACCTCCATTACTTCCTAATCTGTTCGTGTGAATTCTGTTTATTGAGCTTTTACTGTTTGACCACAATCAAAAGTAAACGTTGGAATTCCTCTCTCTATCACACTGTGAGAGTGATGCTAAATTGCTTACTTATCCATTTAGTGATAGGATGAGCATTGAAAAGATGTCTCTTTTTAGAAGTTTTAACATTTGACTACAATCAAATTGGAATTCATCTCTCTCTCTCTCTCTCTGTAAGAGAGAAATGCAAAATTTTGCTAACTGGTTCATTGTTTCTTTAGCTGTTTATGTCTGTCTTTAATCTTCTAGTCCTCTACAGTGGGCATGAGGTTATTAATTTGGATACCAAAACTCTGCAGTTACCTTACCAGTCTGTTTTGTTTTTCTCTCAGGGCCGGCATGCTCTGGTTTATGACATAGGTACACCTAATGAGAGTTTGGAATGGGTTGATTTCAAAGAGGTACTTGCTCTATTGTTAACTCTTAATCTTATTTCCTTTATTTGGAAAATGTAAAACTTGTATTTATTGTCAGACTTCAGACAAGATTGAAAACTGAAAATTTCCTCAACAATGTGGAAATTATGTGAATTTGTATGCACTTGATCTTTTATCAAGAAAACGAGTTGTACTTTCCAGCAATTCCTTTGGTCAAGAATTCTAGTTCTAGCTTATGAAGTTTAATTAGTTTAGAAAGTAGTCCTTATCCTATATGACTCTCCATATGTCCCACATCCCCAAATTAGTTATTTTTGTAGAGATTACCAACTGCTTTTGTCTTCCAATAATTTGTTCTATTTTCATAAAGTAGTTGTGTTTAAATTAACATTATTGTTTCCCTGTTCACACACACACTAGATGTGCACAATCACTTGCATGTATACTTGCATGATCTTCACCATGTACTTGAGAAGTAATTTGCTTGGGAAGATTGGGTCAGATATAGTTTTTCTTTCTCTCGTTTTCTCCATTTTTCCCCTGGTTCTGTCATGGAGTCCATGGCTTCATTTTGATGTTGAATTGTGGTTGCAAATTTCACTTATTTGTTCTTCTACGTTGTCTTCAATTACTCTTGTTTAAAGTTGATTGATCTTTAGTTTAATCAACTGAATTTTATTTTCACAGTTAAGCCTGGCCACTCAGCTTTCAAATGCTGAATTAAAGATAGTTTGGTCCAAGTGACATTTTTCTTGTTTCATTGCTGCTTACATACATATTGTTGTAATAATGATACTTCTCATTGTGTTGTTGAATGTTCATTTTGTTCTTTCGGCGAGCTAAGAGAGCAAAGAATTTTCTTGATGACACCACACTTTGCAGATATCTCCTGAAGATATCCGATGGATAGGTGATGATCCAGGAATATCCCGACTAAATGTTGGTAGTGGACAAGGCTTTGGAGGCAACACTCCAAATGCTGGACGAGGGAGAGGACTTTCAAGGGATCAACTTGAAAATGACCATAGGCCATCACAGAATGGGGTTGTGAAGAAAATTGCTGATGATATTGAAATTCTTCATACAGACACACTAATTCAGAAGGTACTATATAATTAAATTCAAGCTGATGCTACCCATTTGGTGCAGATTTTTTGTGTCATAGGTAGAATTCACTTTTTTTTTTCTTGCCTCTGGCTTTCTGTCAGGTGGAGAAGGTAGTTGCTGCTAGTCATCCTGATCTTCTTGAGCTTGAAAAGGCTAAGAAAATGCTCAAGGTAAAAATCCAAAGAATTCCTGAAATGTAATATCAGCTGTCTTACATGCTTGATATTGGAAAATGATTCTCATTGATGCAGGAGCATGAACAAGCGTTGCTTGATGTCATTGCGAAGCTTGCAGATGCATGTGACGATACAAGCGGTAATGAAAACGTGCTTCTTATGTGAAATATTGTTCTACATTTCCCAGACTAACGCCATGTTTAACTGGTAAAAAAAAAAAAAAATCCTAGGTAACTTGGCTGTGTAGAACTTTATGATAGTGCTGAATAAAGTGTGTAAGATGGTTAGATTTCTCCTATTCATTTGTTTCAATATTTTCTTGGCATCTTTTAGTTTTTCAGTGATTTTTCTTTTTCATTTAATTTTTGCATCCTCTAGGAGATTCTTTTGGGTTGAAAACAAAATACCAATACAGCTTCTCTCTCATTGAAATTGTGAACAAGAGAAAATATATTTTTGGCATGAAGGAAAGCATATCCACATGGGGAAAAAAAGTTTTCATCTGTCAAAATGTAAACATAGGCTGGAGATGTTAAAAGACTACTGAATCGAACGATTGTCACGAACAGGTTGAAACAAGCTTTTTTAGAGTGAGATCAATATGTATAATTAGCTCAAACTTTTTGTTAAACGACTGTACATGGAAAATCATATTAAAGAAAGAGCAGTTGTAATATGAAACTGTCACTCAAATATCGTACAGCTTGATTTCAGTTTTTGGCAAAATTATGTGGTTGTGTTAATCTTTGTGTAGTAGATGGGGAGCATCATGGACTATCAGTGGGCATGGAGCGTGGACAAGGACATTTACATGGTAGAAATAACAGTGGCGCCAACATGGCATCTGAGATGAGAAGCAGAAGTAGCAGCAGTTATGACATTACTAGGGGCCAGATGCCGTTTGATCACCAGCAAGATGATGATGTTGTTGTTATTTAACTTCTTGTGTTTAGTTTGCTGCATCTGAAATATGTAACTTTTCTAGAAGTCGAGATTGTAGCATGGTAGGCCGTGATGAAAGACCTGACCTGATAATCTTGGCATAGGTGCTTGTTGGCTCATGCAATGTGGACGATGTAAAGAGATCCCTTTGCTAAATTTCATCCCCGTTACTTTTTCCTTTTTAACCTTTTTATATGTTGCGAGTAATAAGGTTTTCCTTGCATTGTGATATATATTTGCTCACTGCAGCACCTATAAAACTAACTAGCTAATTTTGCTGCGTGGGTGGCTAGAACATGATAATCTGAGGCAGTTTAAGTGATGGAACAGAGAGCATCTTTCCGGTTGCAGTGAGATTGCACGTGTAAATCATTTCTACATCTTCAACTTTACAACAATCACTACAGAAATCGTCAATCTGATTATAGCAAGATTGTACGCGTAAATTGTTTCCACATCTTGAACTGAATAATAATCACACCATCTCTCTCCTGTCTTCAGTTTAGCAGCCATCTGCTGTACAAAATGAGGCTATTACATACTCTCAGAGTGACACAATAAATTCAGCTATCAGATTCACCATCTGAGCATCAAAATCAGGACCCTCCATTTGAAAGTGACTAACACCTTTAATTAGATGGGTTTCGGTTCGCCCTGCAGCAGTTCTCAACTTATTCTCCAGTTGTTTTACACTGGTGAAACCGTCTTTCGTACCCATTACAAAAAGTTTTGGTTTTGAGGATTGTAGTATAAATTTGTGGTGTCTTCCAAACAGGATTGAAGCAGTTAAACCAAAAGGGTATCCCAAGCTCACAAAGCCAATGACTTCCTTTATTTGATCTACTGCAGAGCCAGCAATTGCTGCACCTGTGTCCAGGAATGAAAAGACGAAAACATGGCGCAAGTGAACCAGACATCTATAGAGAATATTAACCATGAACTGGGAAATTTATAACAAGCTCCCTAAGGTTATTCTTGAATAGAGTGACTGGAAATATAAGAATGGAGAGGCTGTTCTCTTTAAAAAGTGGAAGGCTGAAATTGAATGCATGCTCATCCTTCCTTTTGCCATGCCAAAAGTGAGAAAAAATGGGGAGGAATTGTAAATGCAAAATGGGGAGGACTTGTAAATGCAACTTCTTGTCCTTCCAAGTCTAACATGGTAAAAGGACATATCCTTTGTTCCAGCAATGCTTAAAACTCTTTCCTTCCTTTTTTCTTTTCTTCCAGCAATTAATAAAAAGAGAATAAAATAATTTCTCATCCTTTCATTTGTATTTTCTGCTCTTTCTCCCTTCCTGATTCAAAAATTTCCAGCTTTTAGTTTATCTCACAATGTCCCTTGGGTATCATAAGAAAAAGAAACTTAGTTGAGTCATTTAAAAGTTGAAAAGCAGCAATTCAGTGTCAGAAGAAAAAAATTGACAAGAATAGAAAAGAAAACCAACCAAAACATCGTATCAAATGAAAATTTGCACATGACAAACATTCTTAGCATAGTATGCACCAAATCTAAAAGTCAACATTGGAAACTCCATGCATTTCTCACACTAATTTTATTTATAATCTGCAGAAGCAGTAACATGCAGGAGTAAGTCTTTTAACATTCCCATCTATTTGTTCGGTTCGATAATCTACCACCTACATGGATCCTGGAAGACCAACCATGGTGAACAAATTATGCATGTTGGAAAGGACTGAAAATGCTGAATCCAATGAAGAGATTTCTGGTAAAAATATTTAATAAAGTACCAAAGGAGCAAATGTTCACATTTTCTCAACAAGGACTAACGGAAGACAAACCAATAAAATGCACCAAAAACTTGTCAAGAATTTTATTTGGTAAAAACATTGAAAAGTCAGTATCCTACAGAGTTTAATGACATCCAGTACTGTGATGTTGAGCACAAATTTTATTTGTTTTCTTTAGCACAAATTTCAAGTAAGGTGAGCATGTTTAATTTGAAGATCACAACTCTAAAACTCCTCCTCGCTAAGAATTTCTCCTGTCCTTCAAAGTAGCCTTGAAAACTTTTCAGGTGTTTTAGTTTGTCCTTACTCTACATATTGGAATGAAAACAAGCAATTTGTTACAGCTTGAAGCACAAGTTACTCATTCATCATGGAACATTTATGTCTAGAGAAGAA
The DNA here is from genome assembly GCF_003713205.1 of Coffea eugenioides. NCBI lineage: Eukaryota > Viridiplantae > Streptophyta > Magnoliopsida > Gentianales > Rubiaceae > Coffea > Coffea eugenioides. Next base: position 15,447,173 of record NC_040040.1, read on the forward strand.
GTAATAGAAACGATATATATGAAGGGTACCATCTCATGTTCACTAAGCATAATTAATCAAAAGTTGCAAATAAAGCATGTGTTTAGTTGCAGCTTAGAAGGAAACAATAACAATTGCAATAACAACAATAAAAGCATGGTCCTTGGATGTTAGGAAGGTGAAGCCTCTCACTTGCAAATGCATTAGCAAGATACCTAAAATTTCATTTCATAGGACATTTGTCAAACTTTGTTACTTTTGGCTGTCTCCCTTTAACCTTAGAATATGATGATGGGCAATAATTTTATAATATGACTCTGTATTTGCATATATATATATATATATATATATATATATATAGGTGATAAATACTTGCACAAGTCCAGCATTTGGTTCAAATTTAAGACGATTATAAACATCCTCAGGTTAAGCCAATGAAGCTCTTTTTCCCCAAAAGGTCATTCTCCAGCAACCCATGAGCAACCTTCTGAAAAAGACCATTCCAGCGGTGCACCTGCCCTTAAATTATTCATTCAGGCAATACTTAATAATACCAACAAGAAGTCCTGCCTTTCCCCAGTCTGTTAAGCACTTTAAAGTTATGACTGCAACTTGCAGAATTACCACCCTAGGCAGAGTGTTCATCAACAATTGTGTTTTGGAAGGCGTGACAATTACGCATTGAAAGTAGTACGGCTCTACTTGTTGACCAAAGGCATGGTATGCTCAATAAATCATGGAAAATTTTACTTTGATCAGTTCCACCTTATACAGCAAAGAACAGTCCCTAAGAATAATTTTGCACAATGCAAATAATGCAGCAATTTTTGGGACTTCATTATCAGGCTTATCAAGTTAAGGCAACCATATTAGCACAACTAGGATAGTTCCGACTGCAAACAGAACCTTCTCTATCCTAAATGCCCCATAATAATCTCAACTCAAAGGCATCATAACCATGTATGTACATCTTCATTTGCTCGCAAACGTGTGAATTGCATTCGCAATGATTGATTTCAGTAGTAATCTTTTTGATCGACAAAGTTGAGGTAATAATCTTTATACAAAAAAACTAAAAAAAGAAGAAAACAATTACCCTATTAAAGACTTCTTAACAAAGATATTAATTGCGGAGCAATGAGATTGAGTTTAACTTTGAGCATAGAATTAATAATTCCCATACATTTTCCTATCTAATAGTTTACCTCCAACAAAAAAAAAGTGTGTAAAGAGTAGAGAAACCCTGCCTAAACAGCACAAAATTACTGAGATAAAAAGAGCAAAAGAAGTAGACCTACCAGCTGAAGAACCAATGAGGAGAATACGGTTAGCATTGAGATTCCGGGTGGCCCATTGGCAGACGGAAACTACGTCGTTAACTTCGGAGAATCCGGTGATAGATGGACGGCCGGTGGATCTGCCGGCGCCCCTCATGTCGAAGGTGACAGCTGTGAAGCCACGATTGGCCAGCCCACGGGCCATTCCCTTCATGAGGCCTTGGCAACCTCCCAAAATGGAGTAGGGGTGTACGAGTACAAATACCAAATCGCCCTCTCCGTCTCCCGCATTTGGCTTGAAGATCCGGGCGTCGAGCTTGACGCCGTCGCTGGCCTCAATTGTACAAAACTCTGTGCTGCTGGTATCACCACTCATTTTTCAGAAGATTTTTATTCTTTGTTTTTGCAGGGATTAATTGATAAATCGTGACACTATTCTGTTTGGGGGAAATGGTAATAGAAATTGAATTTGCATTACATTGATTTAAAGAAGGATTGATACCTTTGTTGGCTGTAGGCGCTTGAGTAATTGAGTTTAGATTTAGTTGTTGGTTGTGGGGTAAGGGTTTTGAATGTTAGGGATTAGATATTCAGAAAAAAAAAAAAATGTTAGGAATCAGGCAAGACTTTACAAACATTTTTTTTTTCTCTTTTGGTGAAATATATTATTGTTGAAAGATAGGTTTCTGTCACTACTTTATTTGAGAATTTTAGAAAATAATCTAGTGATTTTGATAGCACTAATTTTATCTTATAATTTTATGTGTCAAGTTGGAATTTGAAGGATGTTGAGTTCATATTTTAAATTTTCTTCTAGTGGAAAAAATATTGAAAAGCAGAATAAAGCATAAACTCATTATTGCTCGCATTTGCCAATTGCGAATAAATTAATCAAATGTCAAAGTAATGTGGTAATGGTGGCATGATGCTACAGACACGGGATATGGCAATTGTGCGTGTTCTCGAACAACAGCCAGAAAAGGGAAAAATGGTGGCTAATTTCAATCCATTAGTCGATGTGGAAATGTGTGTACTTTCTGAGAGTAAGAGGAAAAAATATGCTACGCTGTAGCACATCAAATCAAATGGGCTAAGTAACCACCAGACTAACATTAACCAACAAAATACTACTATATAAAGGAAGGACCATTTACTTTCTTGGCTTTTTTCTTTGTTGTTTTGAAGCTGCTGATTCACTCTCTCTATCACCTCTACCCCGTTTACCAGATGGAGTAGGAGGTGCAGCACCTTTATTTAGTGGTCTTCCAAGCGATTTCGTTGCTGGGATAGTCTTTTCCTTTGCCTGCTTTGCATCTGAACTCCTTGTAGAGACCTGTGCTTTCTTTCCACTCCACTTGACGTTTTCATTCTTCTTATGCTCGGATCCTCCACTTCCCTTTCCATGCTCATTCTTCTTAAGATTGGATCCCCCACTCGCCTTACTATTTTCATTTTTCTTGAGCTCAGATCCTCCTCTGCTGTTATTGGAAGCAGTGAGTGGGGTACCCTTCAATGCATCTAATAATGTACTGTTGTTGGAGGAAGAGCTTTGCTTCATTCGATTCAAGAAGTTAGCTGCACTACGTTTCTTCAAGTCTGCACTTGATTGGTTGTTCTTATTTTCACATCTAGGGTCCGGTTGCTGAGAAGATGACCCTCCCTTCCCTTTGTTGTTCTTCTCTAAATTTGTGCCTGACATTTGTTTGGAATTAGTGCCAGTACCATTTTTGGCATTTTTCTTCAAGCTCGTGGAAACTGAAGCAAATCTATCTGCTGATCTCTTCTTCGTGATTCTTGGTTCTTCAGCCCTAGCAGGCTGTTGACGGCGGGATGGGTGCTTGGAATCCAGGCCAGCGCTATCCTCAGTTGGCATTTTGTTTTGGTCTCTCTTCTTATCAGATGCTGATGATGATGCAGATGCTTTTGCAGCAATTGAGCTACGTTTCCGGCAAACAATCAATTGACCTCCAAGCTTAGGTTTTCGGAGCAAAGATTCTGATGGTTCAGAGCTTCCCTTGTCAGGCAAGGATGCTTTTTGTAGTGAAGCTTGTTTTTCAGACGATGAACCTGACGACTTGGCATTTCTCCGAGCCATCTCGTTTGCAATAAGATGTCGAAGCTCCATTGCAGCAAGAAATTCTGGGGTATTCTTGCCGAAGAAGACCATGGCATTGTTGACAAGCAGCAGTAGATCGCGAAAGAACTTGAGATTGCTATCCGAATAAATACCTTCTTTGACCCTTCTTTGCACTGTTTCAAGGTCAACATGTTGCCGGATCAAGCTCTTGTAATTTGGAGCTTCCTGCGATGCAGAAGTAATCAGCAAATACATAGTTGCTGCGTTACCGTTAGTGGGATAGGATAACATTGGCCATTGTCCAACATCCATATCCCAATTCTGACAGACTATTTACTTGATTTCAATTTTGTAAGTTGTCTTTTTTATACCGAATCCGCCCGCTAACATAAGCCCGACTTAAATTTACCAGTTCAAAAGGGCAACCGACACACAATTTCACCGGCCCAAATAATTCAGACAAACGAGAATATTATTAGTTTCAGAGACCCAATCAATCAAATCTCCAATGAGTTTGACACGTCAGCTCACATAATTGTCTCCACCAAGAAAAAAAAAATCCTAATTTATACGTCATCACTCATCGCCAATCACCTTTCCTATACGCTTTTTTATGTTTTTATTTTCCAAAAATAATCCAATTTACTAAAATTGAATAAATAAATTCACCTGGCTGTCGAGCCGGCGCAGGAATAGTGAGCCGAGCTTGTGACCTTTCATATGATCTAGAAAGTCGATTAACGGCTGAGATTCAACTGAAGCTTCTAATTTAACGGATGGAGACCTATTGTCGTTTTGGAGATCCAGATTCTTAGTGCTCCCGGGAAGCACGTCGTCGTTTTCACCATCTCTCCTCGATTTAGTCGCTGAGCTTTGCACGTCTGAGTTACATTCCTTGGTCGTCGCTTCCTCATCTCCACACACTCCATCACCACCACCATCCTTTGACTCGGCCACCGATTCCACTAACTCAGGTGAGTGACTCACCGATTCCGGTTCTACCTTCACTTCGTTCGGAACCGATTCAGGTCCAGGCTTCCGGTATTCTCTCTCCACACTATCTGAACTTCCATAACCCGAATCCTCTTCCTTAACCAGCTTATCCTCCATTGTCCGAACCGGTTCTTCATGCCCCTCCCCGATTCGACCGGGTTCTTTCACTTTCACCTCGTCTCTCCCGGCTTCTATTTCCCCAACTCTTCCGTCCTTGGGAACGGATCCATTCACGGACTGCTCATCCTTCTTGTTGGCCATCGATGACGGTGACTTTTCCAGCTCATCCATAATAACTTTTACCTTATCTTCAGACGCATCTCTCTCCGGCGGAGCCTCCGCCTCTTCACTTTTCCTCAGAACTGATGCCTTCTCCTCTCTAATCTCACTCTCTGTCGAACACCTCTCTCTTTCTTCCTTCATTTTCTTCACCTTCGATTGCAACGTCCTGCAACAATTTCCCACCGTAAACTAGACGACCACAAAATTTCTCCAGATGAAAAGGAAAAAAAAAAGAGGTCAAAAAATAGACGAAATGGTGGCAGAAGGGAAAGGAACGAATACACGATGGATAGATCGTAACGTTCGAGTTCGCGGCGGAGTTCAGCAACGCGGAGCTTTCGCAACTCTTCGAGCAAGGGAACCGATTCATCCGTGGAGATTATACTACCATCATGATCGGCAGCTTCGACGTCGTCGTCCTTGTAGTCGTTATCAGTATTACGAGGATCATGTTTGAGGAGGAATCGGCGGGTGAGGTCGAGGTATTTCATCTGGCAGTTACGAGGGGTTAACGATAACGAGAGGAAAGGAGAGGTAGACCGTTTCTGGATTTCGAGGGCGACGGATTCCCAGCTGTTGGTGCCGTAACGGTTGACGGCGCAGACTAGCAATAGATCTTCCCATGTTCCCCAGTGGGCGGCGTCGTCGGAGTCCAGTCGTTCAGCTGGGGCCTCCGATTTGTTGCCGTAGTCTCCGGTGGATCCGTTGGGTCCGGCCATGATTCCGTTCGGATAAGAATCAAACGGCGACGTGTTTTATGTTATGTCCTGCTTCGCGATTCGTTCATTTTCATCGTGTTCTTTGACTACGTACTCATCGAGGAGCATGTTATTATTAGTGCTGTTGTTTCTGTTAAATTAAAAGGCATGGGATGATGGGTCTGTACTCGCTAGAAGTGTAAAGAAGAAAGTACTTTACTTATTAAAAAAAGAGTACGGCGTTCTTGTTGAATTGCTAATACTAGGAGTATATGGTACTGTATATACATCTCCGACGGCATTGATTGGGCTCGGAATGGTTTGGTTTTGGTAGCTTTATTACACCATGGAATATGAATTGCATCCTTTTTGTTTTCCTTCTTTTTTTATTTGGAAAAGTTTTGCAATTTGCATTGCATCGTCTATTCTGTTAGGCTAGTAGTTTGTAGTGATGATTTGACCAAGAATTTGAAATCCTTTCGAATTTCTTTATAATTGCTTGGATTATTTAGAAGACATTTGGATTGGTAAATTACTAATTATTTTAGTTTTTCAAATGTATATAAATAATTGATGAATTACAATTCAAAATGGTTCTTAAATAATCTAAACAATTAAATCGATTTGGATGGATTTTAAATCCGTTGTTAAATTCTTTGACCCAAACGAAAATTTTGGAGCTACACTTTAAATTATAATGCGTATTAATATTTTAATACAAATTCTTTTAACACGTGAATTGACGCACTCACATTTATTAAGTCTATCATAAAAAAATACTTGATCTAATCCTTGACAGACACTGGTAATTGTTACATGTAAATTTTCGGCAAATGTCTACACTCCCCACCAAGCATGTCTTCAACACCTCTTGTTGAACTCCATTTGGATTACATCTTCTGGATGACTTTTTTCTTTTTGTTTTTTTTTTTGAAAAAGTACCATTGTGATATTTTATTTAGAAATTATATGTGTGATAAAAAAAGTTAATCGGTATATGAATTAAGAATCTCTCCAAAAATTTAGGGTTAATTACACTTTATTCCCTTGAACTTGGAGGTAAGTAACACCTTACCATCCTAAACTCATAATATGCACAGTTTACCCCCTAATGACATCAGATTTTAGAACTCCATAAAAAAAATTCGATGAACTGACATTAATGCCCATACATATTATCTATATAGACTACCATGTCCATTGGGTGGAAATTTTAGCGCCTTAATAATAGAAACTCATGTGATGTTAAAGAAAAAAAGAAGAAGAATGACAAAAAAAGAATGGGGAGATTAACGAATGAAGCATCTTATTTGTCGAGGAAAGAATAGAGAAACAAGCTGAAAAATGATGCTGCTGACTTTTGAGTTGCTGAAATTTGTTCTTAAACATATCTTTTGGACAATTTAGTATGAAACTTGTTTTTGTTAATTCAGTTGCCAATCAAATGGGATGATATTCCCTCTTTTGGAATGCTTTAAAAGCCGTAGTCACAATGATATTATTTTGATTATATTGATGAATATCTATGGTATATGTAATATGTTGCACATGGAAGCTAATATTACATTATTCATTCCTGGACAAGTTTAAAGTATTGCAATCATGGTAGCCAATGCCTTTCTAATTACTTAGAATATTTATTTATGCCTATTTCAGTTGGAGTTAGTTTTGGAATAAAAATTGGTGATGTCGCTCAAAATCTTGAAATTGTTAACATGGGGGTGATGTGTATATTTCTTTAGTATAGGAGGGCAAAGTGTTACTCATCCCCAAGTTTAGGAGGGTAAAGTGTAATTAACCCAAAAATTTATTCGCAGAATGTCAAACAGTTTAGGGATGCGGTGCCTCGACAAACTCTTTAATTTGCAAGACAAATTGTACTGAATTCCTAATCCCACCTGATTCAAGTATATTGGATTCATAATATTTGAATTGGATTCAATAAGATCAGGTGCAGTGACCAAATTCCTCAGGATCATAGCCAAGTATATTGGATTCATAAGCTGGATCTTAATTAGTGAATTCCTAATCCCACCTGATCTCATAGCTGTAAATGCTAATCACTAGAACAAAGACAATTTCTCCGGCACTAAGGTTTGTATCTGAAAAACATTGGAGCATATGACTTGCCCCTGTTGTATTTCCAGGCCAATAGAGTTCAGAAAATTCCAAAGAAACTAGACCTGCACTTTCACAAGCACTTGAGCTGAATAAAATAATTCCTCAAGAATTCATTTCTGTCTAAAATGAATTACTAGCAAATCGGCAAAAGTATGCTAATGGTGAAATTCTGACAAGCCAACTGGGTATCAAAGTTAAATGGCATCATAATGGATAGCAAGATCCAACATGCTAGTATATGAGTCCAAGCAGTAATGCTAGATTCAAACAAAATATTACTAGCATTCCGTCCTGTGACATATACCAGTAAACACAAAACAAACTATCCATTTTTCAGTGAGTCAGTTACTACACTTTTGACAGCATTCCAGAGGCCCAGTTCCCAATCCAAAATCCAAGATCAGCAGCTCAAGCCCTTGGTGCGAAGGTCTTATAAATTGTCAACCATTTTGACATTGATAAATTCCCTCACTGCGCATGAACTGTTTTCAAATCTTTGCCAATGTTGCACAGCAAGATACACTTTTTAGGCTAGGGAGAAGAAAGATGCCAGAGTTTGGGCAAATTAAACGAATAGCAAGTAGTTTAATTTCCCAAGGTTCTCAAAAGCTAAACTTTAAGAGCTAGTAAAAATTCTGAAGCAAAACTTGATGCTTACTATATCATGTTGTTGGCAAACCAAGTTTAGACCAAGGATGTTAACTGCTTCATCCCATTGGAGTGTAGCTAAGTATTCCATAGTAAACTGTTATTAAAGTATTACCTCTAACCAATCTCATAGCATGGATCCCGAAGAGCCTGGAGCAAAAGACTTTCCAAGAACTATATGACTTGAAGCAACTAGACTTAGCAAGCATTTCAGCCGAAAACAACAATTCACAAGAAATCATTTTTATCTCACGATAACAAGTTAACAACTAACAAGCAACCAAGAGTAATACTAACTGGCACAATGAACTTTGGACAAACGAACCAGCACTTAAGACTTATTTGCATAAAGAAATCCTCATACATAGCTAAAATTGAACATATTAAGCTCACTTCAAGCATAAATAACTAAACAATATACACAAAATTTCCTGAACTAGCAAACATACTTCCCTTCGTTGACAAGAAGCCAGCAAAATATTACTAGGCACTAGCACTTCTTCCTTCCTACATTCTGCATTCTCTACATTAAGCTAAACAAGCTCCCAAAAAGACTATAGATACCTTTTCAACTCTTCAATGATTGCCAAAGGTAAATAAAATTTTTAAACAAGCTCAAACAACAGTAGCACCAACAAAAGTCTTCTTCATCAGTTCCTCGTTCACGTCTCCTTCCATGCTCTTCCCATTAAGTTCTGATTGCTTCCTGTCACCGCCATTGCCCCGCCTATCAAATTTATTCCCATCCCTCCCCTCGACACCACGACCGCTGCCACCACGGCCCCCACTACCATCCGACAAGGATATGTTCATCTTCCCAGCCGCTATATCTGATCTCAGATCATGTAAAGCTTTCCTCAACAGCCCATTCTCGGCTTGAATAATCTCAAGCTGCTTCCTCACATCCAAACACACCCCAGCCACGTCATCACTCCCCGCCAAATTTAAACCCGACCCAGTTTTAGAATCTTTCGAATCCTTCTTGGCTACGTGTTCGATCGAGATTTTGTCCATCACAAGCATAGGGACATTTTTAAACGAAATCCCAGCCGTCCGCACATTCTTCCCTACTAAAACTGCATCATCAACCCCATCCGAAGCAGCAGCCGACGGAAACCTAAGCCCCCACCGGAAATTCAGTACAGCACGGCTTCTCAATGGAAAAGCAGTAGTGGCATTCACGGCCATCCCAGACATCATGCTATTCGCTATCCCAGTCGCCGCTGCAGCTGACTCCGCTGGCAAAACCCCGATTTTCTCCGCACCCGAAAAGAGCCCGCTCTCCTCAAAATACCCGTGCTTCACCAACGGCGGCGCCTCCTCGCCATTGCCAACAGCGGCGTTCAGCTTTGGTTCCACTTTTTTCACCAAAGCCATGGATGAATGTGATTTCTTGATTGAAAAGTCCCCAAATTTAGGCTTGAAGTGGATAAAAAAGCTAGGATTTTGATTTTGACTGCCAACAAAATTGAATTCGGCGCTCATGGTAAAAGGGCTCGAAATTGGAGACCCAAAATTCCCAATTCCGATTTTGCAAATCACGCTAAAAGGGTTTTGAGAATCATTCGGGCGATAAGCGATTTTGAAGGCTGGGCCGGCATCAAAGAAAGTGGAGAGATTTAAAGAGAGCTCTTTGGATTCGCCAGCGACGATTCCTGATTGGAATGGGAAGCTGAGGACATTTAATGGGATTTTTGCTCTGACTAAGGGCTTTTGCTCGTCGCGGAATTTGATTGAGGCCTTCATCTTTCGTCACGGGCGACGTGGTATCTTCACAAATTCGTGCGTCGACTGTGTATAGAAGTAGGTGGGTTTATGGAGTTTATAGCGTGTCTCTGTGTGCGTTTTATCCTAGTGTAGCGGTGGCTGCGTGTGTATAGTAATAGTGAAGCAGAGATACCGCTGAATAGTGAGCTGGACGTTTCACTGGGGCAATCTGATATGGCAATATTTTGAATCTTAGGGGAGTTTCTGGAAGGATATTAATCATCCCATTATACAAGTTCTCCAAAAGGTTTGAAATTCAAAAAAATTGCACTTGAAAGACAAATTTGGTAACGCTCCTCCTACGACTTGAAGGTTGTTAGCACTTTTGTCATTTTCCAAATTTGCGTATTTGCTCTCTGTTCTCATGTAATTTGGGCTTCCGTTATTTGGCCTAGAGCTAGAACTCAATCGAGTAGCTTGATTAGCTGCTCGGCTTTAACTGAGGGCCTGTTTGGCACCCTAGTTTTTTACCAAGTTTTTTAGCTATTAGTTTTTTAACAACTTTTGCTACAGGAATCTCAAAAAACTTTTCAAAGTTTTTTACCTACACACTTCAAAAATTTATACACAAAAAAATTCTCAAAAACTTTTCTTCCTCCCTCACCCAACCCACCACACCAGACACCGCCTCCACCACCTCTCCCGGGGCCGGTCACATATTCCGGCGCCGCCGGTAACCTCAAAAAAAAATTTTGAATTTTTGAGTCCCACAACCTCAAAAATTTATTATATATATTATATATTTATATATTTATTTAAACATATTATAAATATTTTATTTTATTTAAAATATATTTTTATATATTTATATAAATACTATATACCATATAAATTAATATTAATATGAATATGTAATTATACATTTATATCAATATTATATATTATATATTTAATAAATATAATACATATTATATACATTACACATTTATGTGTATATATTTATGTATATTTTTATACAATTATATTATGTATTATGTATAATATAATACATTTATACATAATATTAACACACAATATTAATTATACATTTATACATAATACTAATACATTTATATATTTATATTAATTATATTAATACATTTATACATAATATTATATATTTATAAATTTATAATATATTAATTTATATATTTATATAATATTCATTTATAATAATATACAATTATTACAATTGTAAATATATTTATATTATGTATTATATATAATATAATACATTTATATATTTATATATACCTATATAAATATATTTATTTATAAATGTATTATAAATGCATAAATATATATAAATATTTGAACAATATTAATTATACATTTATACATAATATTAATATATTTATACATTTATATTAATTATATTAATACAGTTATACATAATCATCATATATATTTATAAATTATAAATTATACATTTATATAATATTCATTTATAATATATACATTTATATTAATTATACATTTATACATTTATAAATATATGTATATTATGTATTATATATAATATAATACATTTATATATTTTTATATAAATATATAAATATATTTATTTATAAATATTTATAAATGTATTATAAATGCATAAATGCATATAAATATTTAAACAATAAAAATTATAAATTATAAACAATATTAATTATACATTTATACATAATATTAATACATCATTTATATTAATTATATTAATACATTTATACATAATCATCATATACATTTATAAATTATAATTATACATTTATATAATATTCATTTATAATTTATACATTTATATTAATTATACATTTATACATTTATAAATATATGTATATTACGTATTATATATAATATAATACATTTATATATTTTTATATAAATATATAAATATATTTATTTCTAAATATTTATAAATGTATTATAAATGCATAAATGTTTAAAAATATAAAAATTATAAATTATAAAATACTCAAAAATATGTTTTAAAAATACCTCTAAAAATAATCCAAAAAACGTCTACAGTAACATTTCAAAAACTTCTACAAAAAAGTTTTTCACCTTACAAAAACTTCTACAAAATTTTTTCAAAAACTTCTACAGTGCACTACAGTAAAGTTTTAGACAAACTCCCAAAAAACTCAGGTTCCAAACAGGCCCTGAGTTCGAGTCGAGTTCAATCCACTCGATTGAATTTGCGAGTCAAGTTCGAGTAAATAGATATATTATGGTCTCGTTTGACATGTGAGTTTTTTTTATATTTGTCTAAAATTTTATTGTAACTTACTGTAAAAGTTGTAGAAATTTTTTTTGAATATTTTGAAATGTATAATTTAAAATTTTTGAAAAATTTTTAAGATTACAATAGTTAAAGTTATTAAAAAATTATAGCAGACAAACTTGATCAAAAACTTGCTTGCCAAACAAGATTATTTGAGAACTGTTGAATACTCGCTCTATCGAATACTCACTCTTATATTTAACTAATATATTATAGATAAATAAATTACTATTTTAGATTGTTTATTTACAATAATTGGTTTTGTTATAAAATTAGTGAAGGAATGAGTCATTTTGCTAAAAAAATTCTTCTTCTTCTTCTTAACACATGGCCTTTTCTTTTTGGGAGAGAAAGGAAGAAAAATAAAGAAGGTTGTGTCTTTTAAATATTTGTCTTCAAACATAAAAATGATTACTCCCTCCATCCCAATATAAGAGTCATTTTTTGAAAATTCAACTTTTCATGGAGACATGATAATTATTATGTATAAATGAGGTGGCATTGATGAATTTAAAAATGTATCATTTGAATTCAAAATGTTGTCTTGATAGATGTGTATTAGAATTTTAAAAAGTTGTTTTTTCAAATGGCAATATCGAAAAGCATGTGTTAAATTTGACATGATAACTCTTATTTTAGAACATTAATAAAGTGAAAATATGACACGGAGAAAGTATATTATTTTACATATTGAATTTCTGTGTTGAAAATTTCTTACTTTCTCTCAATTTCTATCCGTGCATGGGTCAAAAAAGATTTCGGATCCTCTATCTAATCATCATGTGCTCCAATTTCTACCTCATCCTATATGTTTTTGCCATATGTAAACTCACATGTAATAGTGTATTTGTTATACACTATAAATATAAATTCACATCATATATTTACGTGTGGTGGTGAGAATAATAAATGGTGGATTTGAGATTAATACAATATCTGGGATAAAAGATTCACGGAGTAACGCTACTATCATTTTTTTCCTTTATAATTTTCTTTCCATCCAAACCTTCTAAATGACGAAAATTTTTAGCGTGTCACCAAATTATGTATTCTTTTTCCCCCAATTCAAAGTAAGTGTAAAATGAAGATTTTCTTTAGCTGCATAATATGGATTTTTTACCACATTACCATCTACACTAATTTTTTTTTTCATATTACCAGCTAAAGTCAAAAAATCACTCAAATGAAGTCACGAATTGTCATTAGAAGTTGAAAATTAGCTCCATTTGCCATTTCCATCTCTTCATTTGTAAAATAAATTAATTTTATATACATTGACAATGTATACACTATCACGATTAAATATACGATACATACACATAATTTGAATTTCAGATTAATTATTATATATACAACAGTGATAGTGTATATACTATCAATGCATAGAAAGTTAATCATTTGTAGAATACCTCATGATTCGACTATTTCTAGATAGTAAACTTCCAAAATTACCCATTCAATGTCCAAATTGAATATTAAAATTGTCTTAGTTAATATAGAAGTGCATAAGTCACTATCTCGTTGGCCTCTATAAGTCAACCTAAGCCTAAACTTTCCTCATCATTTTCAACAAATATATATTTTCCAATGGTAAATGTTACCGGTGCTTCTTAGAAAGAAAAGACAATTTAAGGGCAAATGATGGTTTTGAAGTGCTTATAACCTTCCTAATTTTGTTAGTTCGAAAGAAGTTCAGTGATAACTTCTAGCAAAATTTTAGATTCCTTTTGGTTTAAGTTTTTTTTTTTTAATCTCGGATGTGCTTTATGTATTTAAAAAAAAAACAATTGGATGTTTTTAGGGTTGTTTTTAAAGCCATCATCGCCCTTCCCAACGTCTTGGCTAACGACCAATGCTGTCACCTTTCCGGCTTTCCTTTACTGTGACGTTTCAGTATTCGCCACTTTCTTGCCCCTTAGCACCTCAGCTAGCCAAGAGTTGAGGTTCTGGGGGGGTTTGGGTTTGGTTTATAAGTTCTGGGAGGAACTCAAGAGTTGCCGACTTTTGAGGTTTCTTCTGAAATTAGATTTATAAAAGCCGAATTTCTAAACTTCAGTTTAGAAAAGGTCAAGAGCACCTCAGCTAGCCCTTGCAACCCTTTCTTTCCCCCACACTCTCCTTTCTGGCACCCTTTTTCACCTAGCCCCCATTATTTTTCCCCCTGTTCCTAGCCACCCTTTCCCCACCTGTCCCTTTCCTGCCACCCCTTACTCTTATGATCTTATCTACCTCTTGCAACGCCCTACTTTTTTCTCCTCTCTAGCCTACCGTCTCTTTCCTTCCCTCCCGTATCCTCTTCTGCACTCTCTTCCCAGATTAGGGAAATGGGAGAAGGCCAACGAGTAAGGTAAGATACAAGAGCTGTAGGGGGTCAGAAAAAGGCCGGTGGTGGAGTTGGAGGAAGAGTAGATGGTAATAGGGGAGGATGGTTGTCCGTCTTTTAGGTGTTTGAGGTTTCTAGCGTGTTTTTCTTCAGAAGTAGGCCAATCCAAACATACCTTTTGCATACACCAGGAACAAGATTTTCGTTTCAGATATAACTTTTCATTTTATGCAGAAGTTGACATCCAATTGGGAATATAGTACGTAGATGCTTCGCACTACAGTTGCAAAGAGAATAATGGATTCAAGAAAGGAATGAACAATTGTTATAAACAACAAAATTTGCAGTTTTGAGGACATCAATCCCAAGTACTGGGGACTAAGTAGCAGCTTCAGGAAAATCGTGCATGGACTCCACATAAGCACTCACCTTATAGCAAAAATGTATATCGACGACTTGCTTTGACATGGCTTGTGAGCATAACTTTTTGTGCTAAATGCGTAAAAGGGTTGGCAAGGGGGTACGATAAATAGAAGAGACTATTGCATGGAAGAAAAGATGGATGGATAAAGACGAGGTGGGCAACACAATAGATGGAACAATAATTGCGGATGAGGCTAGGGTCATTTGTATAGACATGCATGGGATGTAGGAAGATGGATAGATGGAAAATGGCAGCCAACAGAAAATGAGAAATTTGTCTTCTTTATTGACTTCTTGCTAGGCATAAAGAGTCTTAATAAATTTTTATACCATTAATAAATATTTAGGCCAGTTAGTTAGTCTATTTGATCATACAGCACACAAAAATTTTATTAAAGTAAATTTTAAAATTTAATAGGGTTAAAATGACAACATTTTTATTTATATAAGGCTATGCAGACCATTGCCTGACTTTGAAGGTCGAATCGAATTTGAATTTTTTAAAAAATGTTTGATTGCAAACATTCATACTTTGTGGTATATGAAAAACGTTCATTCTAAAAAGGAAAAAGTTCTTTTTTATTTAATTATTTTAGTAAAAATACGAGCTAAACCATTTGCCCTTTTAGTCTTTTGTTTGTAAAGAATTTGCTTTCTAGTAAATCCCTTTTGGTCTCTCGAAAAGATCACCTCTAAAATTAAAGAGCTTTAAGATTTTGATTTCCATACATTCAATATAAATTATTTTTCTAAGCTCAACTACATTTACACTAATCTCTTCATGAACCTATGAGATTATCCTACTTTTACTTGTCCTTTATCTTTGATCAAAACGTAACGACTATAGTAGGGGTGAAAAGCGCTAAGTCAAACTTTTGGCCTTCAAAATTCTTATTAAGTTTAATTGAATTTAACTGGCTTGAAAATAGGGGTAAGTTGCACTTTGTCATTTGTTGTTGTTTTGTAATAATTTTATCCTTTTACCTTACCACCAAGATTTTCCCATAATTTGCTCCTTTTGTCTCATAGTCAAAATTTTCCATCATTTTTTAAAATTGAGAACATATTGCGTAGTTGGCTTCTATGCGTTTTAGTACATGACTATGTTAATTCACTTGTACTTAACTAATTAAATTACTTAATAAAATATGCTTTACAATGAAATATATATCTTGTTCCAATCTTGATTTAGAATGTGGAAAGTAAAAGTAATTAAACCCAACAAATTTAGAATAACAAATTACAACATTTTCAAAAATTCATTTTATGTTTATGGACAGTGGACACTGATGGCTTGGAATGAAAAGAGGAAAAAAAGAAAGGTAAATCACCCTAGGCATTTAAAGTCATCACAACATCATTTTGTATGAAGGAATTATAAAAACATTTTCATACTTAATCAAATGAGGGCAAATTTCTGAAAAAAAAAAAGAGTTTAAGGGACAAAAAAGTGCAACTCACTTGTATCATGGGGGGTTTAATGCAAATAAGCCAAAATATTTTTATTCAAATATGAATAAAGTGGACAAGTATTCTCAATAAACACGCCTCCAAACAAACAAAATGGAAAAGGAGGGGAGCAATGCTAGTAAATTACAGCTGCAGTTTCCCATATTCAGGTCATAAAAATTCAACCGTTCGATCAACCCCGGAACTTCAATCAGAACCCTCCACCAAACCACTTATCCATGATAATTTTGATGATCCTTCATCTCCACACCTCATCACCGTCAACAGCGCATACTATATATATATTTTTTAACCCGTACAAAGTGCATACTATTTCTAATACAGTAGAATACTTCCAAAAAAAGATCCTCAAGAGAAAGAAAAAAAGAAAAAAATTGGGAAACAAAAGCCCCACAAGCAACCCAAAGAGACCTCTTTTTCCTAAACTATTTATTTTATTTTATTTTTATATCATTTAAAAAAATAGATTGTATAAAATCGGATCTGAGCAAAGACTCGTCGGAATTCATCGGCGCTTAAACCCGGACAGACTGTCTCTTCTTCTCTCGTTGAAAACCCTAAAACGCCCCGGAGACCGGCGACTCTTTCAAGGAAAAGCTTCTCACGAACTAGAAATATCTTTCGTTTTTCTTCCCCTGTAGATCTCTTCCTATCTGTTTCACGTTTATTTGTATCAATTTATACTCGACATTGGGCGCCTCGCGCGCGCTTTTTCCACCCATCAGTGGCGGCGGCGTCGGCGTTCGTGGAGAGCTGAAAAGCTTATCTTTTTTCTCTATTTTTATTCATCGACGAATCCTTTAGATGGTAAGCGTCACTGTGTTTTCATTTTGTTTTGTTTTCTTTTGCTCTCATTATTCTGTTTATGCATGTAAATATTATGTGAATTTGTTAGTTTTTCTTAGTTTTTGTTTTTGTTTATTCGGGATGAAGTGGGAGACTTTGGCTGTGAGCTGTTAGTTTGCTAGTGTGACATGCACGTTAAATTCAATTTTTCTTTTGGGAGTTTGAAGCTTTGATTGAGAAGCTGAAGTTGTTTCCTTTTTTCTATTTTTTCTTTTTGGGGTTAATATGTGAAACCCTAGCTAGAGTTTTGACTTGTGGATACATGTCTCATTTTTTGAGTCCTTAAGAGAGAAATAGGTGCACGACATATACTGCGTTAGAATTATATCTGCTGATGAAGATGGACATTCGCACCCTTTTTAGCCCTTAACCTTTGGCCTATATCCGATTCCTGCGAGCGTGTGTTTCATTGTCTAATTCTTGAGCCGGAGCTCGGTCTCTTTATCTCATTTAGATGGAGAAGATGGTAATTTCAAAATTTGTCTGGGTGTATCAATGACATGCAACCGACACAGCTGGGTGCTTTCGACATTAAAATACAATACACTATGTGTTATTTACAAAAATTTAAAGTCAGCTATAATGTGAACTGTATATGGGCCAACCAAGGTTCACATTGAATACCACTCAACCTTTTCTGTCCACTTTTTCTTCTCCCACTATTCTGGCACTTAGAGTGAGTACTTGCTATGAATTGTGGATTTCTTTCTTAAGCAGCATTTGCAACCTGTAGGAGTAAGATGTAAAAAGGCAGCATATTGTGGAGAAAATGTTGTTTCCTTTCTGTTTTTGCCTTGTCAAGTAATGTGACAATCTTGCAAACCTGAAGCGGGTCGTGATGGAATTGATTGGATTCTGTATGTTTTGTTGTTCTCTTTCACAGATTTGTGCTTTGAAGATTAGATTTGCTATCTGAGAAAATGTGCTTGAATCATTCATGATCTGAATGCTGGATGTAAGATATAAGATTGCAGTGACAAACTTGTTCTTCCAGTCATTTTGATTGCTGGAACCTGGCAAAGATGGAAACTTGAGATGTGACTTTGATAGTCTCTTGTCACTAGG
Source organism: Coffea eugenioides (assembly GCF_003713205.1). Lineage (NCBI taxonomy): Eukaryota > Viridiplantae > Streptophyta > Magnoliopsida > Gentianales > Rubiaceae > Coffea > Coffea eugenioides. Next base: position 15,465,387 of record NC_040040.1, read on the forward strand.
TTTTGACATATATGTGTTGCCCTGTAAATACACATGGAAAGTGATTTTTTTTTTGGGTAATATACATTTATCTAGTCACTTCAGCTAAGATCTCTCTCGGCTTTCTCCAATACAGTTGCTCCTGTAAATGATGCTGATTGAATTTAGGATGGCATATTGTGAGGGAAAATGATTACATGATGCAGTTAAACATTGTAAAGTGATTGTTTGTTTACTATAGCTTACAGGATGTTAAGGTGCAGGTATTGGGAACAAACTACTTTCAATATGTCTCTAGAGCGGGGCTCTTTTTCTTCTTAATAAGTAATAATCTCTTGCTCTATCTCAACAGAGATTTAGGGAGTGAAAATTTGATATAAGGATGGTAACTAGGGGGCTATGATGCCTGTTGAAAGCAATGCTCTTTTATGTGAAACAATTTAGCCACTGACTATTGTACAAGTCCAACTAATTTTTGCCCGGATCTTGTTTTGATTTGCTTTTTTGTTCTTTCTGTGAAGCCTTGTCTTTAGAACATGAATGACTAACTTTATCTAAATGGGCATTGTAAGGACATATGCTTGAAGTTAAACGGTTATTTATTTGATCCAGATAGGGGAACAGCGGTATAGGTAGAATTGAATTAGTTTTTAAAAGTTGAAAACATAAATCATTTGGTATAGGGACTACTAACAACCTCATTTTGAGGTTTGCGTCCCTGAGGTAGAGATATATATATTTTAGTTTTATGTTTGCCCAGTTTATAATTCTTGAACGGAAGTAATAATTCTTTGCACTATCAAAGAGAGTGACTGAGCAAATGGTAGTTTTCTTGAGTGATGTTTCATGGATTTTCTTCTTAGTAGTGAGTCAATATAGTTACATGACATGAGATGTAAAGATTTAGTTGATCTAAGGATGTTTTCCATGGTACTTTAAATTGTAAGTGGTTCTTGCCTTGAATCTTGCAAATAGAGTTAAGTAACTCCTGAGTTAATTGTCAAGCCAGGTTTGTTACCAAGCAGCACACTCTCTAACCAGGTTCACCCTCTTAACTCCCATGCCCCCTGCCCAAATGTGGTTTTTTTCCTTTTTTTTTAATTAGAAAAACTTCCAGTTTAATTGGGTTACCTTCTGTAGTATGAACATTGGATTTGGTACCATATTGATTCACCGTCCTTCAATCTTTACAAATAAATTGATATAAAACACTGTGCAACCAATGTTGACAGCTTATGCCCATGTAGTCGCTTAGAAATTTTTGTTAAGTAATTTCAGGACAATTCTTCCTTTTGTTAAATAACACCCATGCCCCTGCATTGAGAAATATTTCATATTACTTCAAATCTAGTTTATGTTCATAAGATGTACCTTGAGACTTCAATCCTTGAATACATTTCCCTATGAGTTAATGAACCCACCTATACCTTTCCTGGCGACATATCACGAGAAAAGTCCTGGTCACTCCTTGGTATTTTTGGACTTAATTTATTTTAATCAGCTCGGATTCCTAGTTGATGGAAAATTGAAACTTGAAATGTTGAAAAACGTTTATCTTTTCTCTTTGCCATGTTTTTTGAGTAGAAAGTAAAGATCAGCACGATTTGTCCTGACTTTAATGATTTTTTTTTTACACCATTGAAAAAATCTACCACCATGGCGATTCTGTTCTGTTATTTGGCTACTTATTTATGGATGTAAGCTGATTTCTTTTTGGTTATTCTGTATATTTGACTCTTAACCAGGAGGATCACCTGCCTAATTTTGAATAATTTGCACTTCATTGTCAGATAGGATCTTCAGAAGGCAAAATCAATCTTTTATATGAACCTGCAACTTTGTTGCTAAAATTAAAGCAATCAAGATATCTAAGCTGTCTTGGTGTAATTAACTTTTGGCAGTAGTTTGGGGAGGAACTTAGATATGCTAGTGGAACAAAACCACAGGAAGCTATCTTCTTACTTGTGACCATTATAATTAATTACATTTAACTGCAAGTTGGAAGATCGAACTTATGATTAGATTATTTCATCTGAGGCTTTATCTTGGGTTTTTGATCATCTTACCTTTTTTTTGGAGACGTGTATTGATCGAAATGTTTATTTTTGATCATGTGGATGTCATGCAGTCAAACTCATCTGAATTTTCTTTTTTTCTGTGTGCAGGATTTGAGTATGACATAGGGATCTAAGGATACTCATGGCCTCCAAAGGTCCCAGGTCTAAGCTTGACCATGAAACGCGAGCCAGGCGGCAGAAAGTAAGAGAAAAGAACTCTCTTGTTTGAGGCCCTTCACTGTTACATCTAATCTGTTGGCAGTGGATGTATATCTTATATCGAGCTTCTGATACTCCTTTATTACTCTTTCTTTATCAATGTACTACTTATCTCGTACCTACAAGCAAGCACACATTCTAAAGGAGTTCTACATTGTAATAGTCAATTTCATTGCGAAATTGATTGATGTGCTACTTGAACTGGTTGCTGTGGGCCCTGCACAACTGAAGTTTTGCAGCTTAAATGTAATCTAACTGCACAAAAACAAGGGCAACCTTTTCCCATCTTATTACATCTCTTTAAGCTTACAATCATATGACAAAATCTTGTTCTTTATTATGAGATTACATTGGTAAATAAATGACTGTAGACAAATGTAGTCAGTAACTCAAAATGCTCCTTTCTTGTATCGTAGCAACTCACAAGAGTTACAAATGAACTGGGACTCAAACTTGAGTTATTGAGAGATTAACTACTTAATGAATGTGAACTTGGCTTTGTTTCCTTTCTTCAGTGGATGCTGCCCAAATTGTATTGCAGATCACGGAGTTGAGTTTTACATAATGTAGAATATATCGTGTATTTAAATCCGAAACATTTTGTCACTTCAAATTTCAAATCCATCCAGAATTATATATGTTAGACTGTCATGGCCCATCAAATAGTTGGTTTGACAGTTAAGTTTTTTTTTCTTTTATACTTCTGTATTTCAAATTCTGTGTTCTGTTTGACAGTGACGTCTTTCTGTAATTGCACCATTCTGACGTATTTGTATGGTGCTTTTAGCATTTGTTTTGATTCATTTGAGCTGACTTAAACAAAACTGTTATGAAGGAATTAGTATCTTTTGTGGAGTCAAAATTGAGTAGCTTGAAGTCATGCTTCAGTATAATTGATGGTCTACTTAATTTGCCGCATTCCATTAAAAATAGGGGGAGAGAGAGAGAGAGAGATTCTGGTTCTTTGAGGTGGTATATAATCTTGTGGTTTAAGATTCAGCACACAAAGTTTGTTGAATATTTTTTCTATGGAAGTCTGATGCGCGCAGCAATTCATTGATGTATTTCATATTGATAGGCGCTTGAAGCTCCAAAAGAACCTCGGCGTCCTAAAACACATTGGGATCATGTTTTGGAGGAGATGGTTTGGTTGTCAAAGGTAGCGTCTCTTTTTGTTTTTTGGAGTGAATTCTTCATTCAGCAAAATTTTTGTAAGTGATAAATTATACTTTGACTTTTCCCTTACACTAACAAATGTATCATTCAGGACTTTGAGTCAGAGAGAAAGTGGAAATTGGCACAGGCAAAGAAGGTTGCAATCAGAGCCAGCAAGGGTATGTTGGAGCAGGCTACAAGAGGAGAGAAGAGAGTGAAGGTTCTGTGTTTCTACATTAAACTGTATTTATACTAATAAATGTAGCAAAATCAAATTCTCTTTATCTTTTGTGGTTCACACTGATTTGATAGTCATATAATTATGTCCATGAATGTTACCAGGAAGAAGAGCATAGGTTGAAAAAAGTTGCACTCAACATTTCTAAAGACGTGAAGAAATTTTGGTTGAAAATAGAGAAGCTGGTAAAATGAATATTTGGTCAATTTCTTCCACTAAGCGTCTCAGAGTTATTGGAAATTGCTTGAAAAATTCTTTTAACTTTATGTTTTTAGGTTCTTTACAAGCATCAGTTGGAGCTTGATGAGAAGAAGAAAAAGGCACTTGATAAACAACTTGAGTTCCTCCTTGGGCAAACCGAAAGGTACGTTGGGGCCTGCTTTCTGGTAACCCTATAGATCAGGAACAATAGCATTCCCTTTTCATATTTTTCTGGTTGTGCCCGTCACTGCAAGATAAAAATGATGTATCAATGCTTGAAATTTCAGGTACTCAACAATGCTGGCAGAGAACCTTGTTAGCTCTCCAGGTCATTGCAAATTGGACTCGAGTTCACCGCAAGAACGAATGAGGATCGAGTACAAAGAAGGTGACTATGACAGGGGAAGTGCTGAACCGAATATTGGTAAGAAGATTTCGTATTATGTTCTCTGTTGGGTTACATCTTATGATGACCTTGTGCAGTACCTTACTTGAGTAATATTGATAGAATCTCAATCAAATGGACCAGATATAGATGGGGATTATGATATGGACTCTGAGGATGAATCGGTAAGGTTTTTTATTTTATTTTATTTTTTCTGTTTCTTTGTGATGTTGTCTATACTTTCTATTTGGGAATCTTCACTGTGATATGGACGGATTCTAAGAAATAGTTAACTGTGTGTTGAACAAACCATGACATCTTGCAGCCTCTTTCTGTTCTTTAAGCATTTTGTTAAATTGGTGTTCGGTCTTATTGCCGTTTACGTTTCCTTATATTTGGTTTTGTCATCCATGTACCATTCATACCTGAGTACTAGGCATTTCCTTTTGATACAGCTACTTGTGCTTAATCTTTCAAGAATTTGAGCATAGGTATCCAGAAAGTGTTATTATGTGGTGGAAGAAGGGGTTCTTTTTTTGGGTTGTTTTTTTTGGGGGGGGGGGGTTGGTTAACTACTTATAGGTGGCTGCATCATCAGATGCGTTTGTTTCATCTATTTGTAATGCACTACAATTTTTGTAAAGTTTTAATCTTTCTTTGGCAGCATTTTGCTCTGAACCAGGGGAAACCAAAATATTGACTGAGCACTTTATATAGGTGCATACTCATATACAACTTTGTTATAATGTGTGGGTTGTCTGCAATTCTGCCATACTATTGACAATTGAGACATGTTTATGTGCGATGCCGGTGCTATACTTATTTTTGGTTAATAAAATTGAGACTTTTGAAGCTAGTAAAAGTTATGATTGCTGTTTGTTGATTTTGATGCTACATTCTGGTATTTATTCAGCGCATCTGTGCACTTATGAAACTGTTTCCATGTGTGGTGATACTGCTTTAGGAAGATGATGAGCATACTATTGAGCAGGATGAGGCTCTCATAACCAAAGAAGAAAGGGAAGAAGAATTAGCAGCTTTACAAGATGAAATAGATCTTCCTCTGGAGGAGCTTCTTAAACGCTATGAGGAGAGAGGTATTCCTAATTTACTAGATCTTTTGTCAAGATATCTTTGCTTTCTTGCATTTTCTGTAACTTCACCTGCCCTTATTCTAGAAGCGTAACTAGCCAGACGGTTAAGTTTAATGCTGGAATTTAAGCTTCAATTCAAGGGGAATTTATGTGGCATATCATGTATTAATCCTTATCATGAATCTTTGGAGCCATCAACTACAAAAGCTAAGATTATAGCCTTGCATGATTTATACCTCATCTTGTCATGATAACTTGAGAGTTATTTGTCCTTTGAATGCTTAGTAGCATAACCTAAGTAGGCCTGCCCTCTTGTGTGCTCTTGAGCGTTGTGAATCTGTTTGAGGTAATTGTTCATAGCAAGTTTTATTGGACCAATCTAGGATCTATTCACGGCTCTGGCCACGTCTATGATTACTTCTCTGTTGAAGTTGGTTCTAAACTGCTGATCATTGACGTTCTTGACAATGCCAAATTTTAAAGGACAAGTGGTCTTACCTTTTGCAAACAACAATCCTTGTTTCTAATCTAGAATCTGAGTTTCTTACATGTACTACTGCTCTTGGTTCTTCCTGATAGAACCTATACTTCTTAAGGCTTGTTCTTGGTTGATTATTTATCCTGATTATAGATTTGATTTGATTTTTTATTTTTTTATCTTTTACTTTTTGCATCTAGATTTTTTATTTTTTAATACCAAGAGAGCCAAAACTGAGCATCTACCAAAGAGAAGCTTTTGTTGATTTTGATGGTTCACCATGATTGAATTTTGGAAATTCTAAAGGGGACGAGAATGAGCCCTTATTCAGAGGCCTTAACCTTGTCTGATGAGATGTGTTTTTATTTTGACAATAAGGCATTATAAGCACCTGAGAGCTTGCAAAGAAGTTATTGCAGCGGAGGGTAACTTTTGTGGTTTTGGAATGAGAAAAGTAGCTCCATGAAATTATTGCAGAAAACGATAACCAGATTGGTACCCTGACAGAGGGAAATCAGAATAAAACTAGAGCTATGTATCTCTCTGTGTAATATAGAGGGTGTGTGTTGTTTGGGCGGGGGAGGGGGGAGAGCACAAGAGACAATAGAATTCTCTGTCTTAATATCTACCCTCCTCCTATTCTTGTTCTCTATGGTTCAATACTGATTTTTGTTATCATGCCCTAGTTAGAAAACATTCAGTAGGACCCCCTCAAAAAAAAACCTAATTTATGCAATTTGCAATTTCTAATTAATACAAATTTTCAGTCAGCAGAAAAGCTAGTCCAGAGCAAACCGCTGTTGCTACTGGAGCTAATGGGCCAGTTGAAAATGGTGAGTGTCTATAGTAATTGGCTTTCTGCTTTATTGGCTATAGTTACCTTCTCATTTTGGATTTTTATTAAGACAATACAGGCAAAGAGAACGAAATTGGTACTGTGTCAGCAAATGGTAGAAGCAGCTCACCAGTATCTCCTGGTCGTCGTTGTGTAAGTTGTATGTGCTTGTGGTTATTGTAATGAATTGTTGAGCTATCTCTTCGCTCAACTTAATGTTTTCGCTCTATATTACAGGTTGGGAGTAATGGCTTTTTACACAATTCCAACAATCACTTTTTGGATGTTCAAGTGCACAGAGTAAGAACTCCAAATAAATTTCAAGACTGGGAGAAACAGTGCATTTTGGATGATTATAGTGATGAACAGGTAAAGATTGGAAATGATAATCTCTCTGGATTGTACTTGCAGTAGTTTTCTACTGTTTTGATGTTTCAATTATTGTATCAGTTATGGAACATCTAGGACCTGTACTATTTGCAAGTACATGGTCAATTTGAAGGCTGTGTTAAATTAGGATGCAGAAAGGTTGATGGGTGGATGTCTTTACATGGTAGTGTGGGGTGAGTTTCACCATCAAGTTGAAGGTTGAGCTTGGTGCTGTTCAATTTTAAAAGTGTAAATTGACTACACCTGGCGGATCTTGTCAAATGGCCATTCTTAGAGATTTAATCTGTATAGGGATTGCAGTTACTTTATGAAGAATGAATAGGTTTCAGACTTCTGTTATCTTTTTCTTGATAGGGTATAGACAAAAGCTGAGTGTATACAAGGTTTCTAAGTATTTGATCTTTTTCACCTTGGTCACTAATATTGGAAGAAAGGTTATCAAGCTGTTGTGAAATTTGGTTAGTGTTTCATTTTTTTTAGAGCTGCTCTAGGTTATAACCATTTCTGGTGCTCTTGGTTCGTTAATGGTCACCGTTATATTACTTTTTCTTTCTGAAACACGATATTAAACTCCATTATTGGCCAAAAGGTGTTTTCCTGTACAGAAGCTTTATTGTAGTTTAAGTATAGCTCTTTTTTTTCTGTCATGTGTCCTCTCTGCTTTGCTTCATATGTTTGATGGTGATTGAAGTGTGTGGCTGAAATTATTTAAAGATCACCTTACTTTTGTAGCTCGCCGATTATAGAGCTAAATCTGTTATATCCTCTTTCATGTGCAGGATGATGAAGATTTTGACATTGGTACAGGAGAGGAAAAAGACGATTTTATGGTAAACCTTTCATTATCAAAAAGACGTTTTTTTTTTTAAATTGGATGTGTAGTAGTGTGTATTTGTGTGTTCTTTGAGACTCCATCCACTTAGCTTTAAGGTAGCAAATACACTACTAAGAAAATTATGGGTGATTCTTGAGGAGGTTTTGCAGGTAGTGAGATGTAATTGGTTTTTCAGAGGAATGATTTTTAGAACATAAAGCAACCTGCAGAGAGCAAGAGCTCTTGAGTTGGAAAGGAAGTAGATAGTAGAACATATCATTCTTTATGGAAAATTTTATGGTTTCTCATAGAATTACATCAGCTTCCTAACTGTATGAAGGAAGTTACCAAAAGGTATGGCCATGGGAGCTGTGTTATGCATTTAGAGGTTGCGTGGGTTGGTGAATATTGAAGATTGGATGTGATGTGCATGTGGATGTAGTACAAAAGGTGGGTTGGAGAGAGATGATACTTTTAAGGATGATGTGCAAGGTCTTCCATGTAGGAGGTAGATAAAGACATAGATGATAGAACTGCCAGTTTAGGGAACCAACAAGTTCTGTTTGTTGGATGTGCTCTTGGGTGTGATAATAGGATGTGCTCTAGGGCATGTTGTGTCAAAGAGATGCAGGGAAGTATTGGTTAAAATGAGTCCTTAAATTTCTGCTGCTACTTTAATAAGTTAGACTTGGTCTGATAGTTAATGAGCCTTATGGAGTATTGTCCTTCCATTTGCACTTCTTATGCGTCTTTGTTGAGGACAGGGCCCCATGACATCAATAATTGTTGTGTATTCATGTTCAATTAGTGGCACATTAAATACGGCGTGTTGAATCAGAATAGAGGTTCCTACTCCGTTGAAATGATGTGCATTTTTACTAGTTACTAGTGTCTTATTGATGTGCATTTTTTTGTGAAATTTTGGGTTATTTGGTAATTGTACTTTTTGCCTTTGTTAATTAGAGTATATCTTCTTGATCAGTCACCAATCTTGATTTTGGGATTTTAAAATGATTGGTTTTTTTGAGATTATGTTTCACATTGACTTCAGGATGATGAGACAACCCTGTTAGAAGAGGAAGAACTAGCCAAGGCGGAACCCAATGATGCCCCAAATGAGGCAAGAACAGCTCAATCACTGCTCCATTTTAGTTTTTTTTTTAAATACTTTTCCAATAATCTAATCCTTGTATACCAGTGTTCTGGTTTCCATTTATTAGTTGATATATCAAATGTTGAGTTTGGTTTGATTTAATGTATTAAATGGCTATTTTTCAGATTGCGCTATTGCAGAAAGAGAGTGAAATTCCTATAGAAGATCTGCTTGCAAGGTATAAAAAGGTATGGTGTGGATTTCTCGCTTCAGTTTTTCTGAAGTGACTGTTATATCTTTGAGATTATTCTGATGGCTTGAATTTTTCTTGTTAGGACTGGGACTCTGAGAAAGATGAGCATGATGACACTGGATCTGAATATGCTTCTGCTTCTGAGAATTTTATGGATTCACCTGAACCCAAGGATCGTGAGTTGAAGGAGCTTAAAGTATCTTTAAACAGAGAAGATAATTTTAGTGCATTTCAGCCTGCTGCTTGCTCTGAGGTAGAAGAACCAGAAACTGAATATGTAGCAAAAGCTGGAGAAGAGGGCGAAAGTGCAGACATAATTGCTGATGCAGCTGCTGCTGCTAGATCGGCACAACCCACGGGTAATACATTCTCAACAACGAAAGTGCGTACGAAATTCCCTTTTCTTCTCAAGTATCCTCTTCGTGAGTATCAACATATTGGCTTGGACTGGCTTGTTACCATGTATGAGAAGAAACTTAATGGGATTTTGGCTGATGAGATGGGCTTGGGAAAGACTATTATGACAATTGCTCTGCTAGCTCACCTAGCATGTGAGAAGGGGATATGGGGCCCTCATCTCATTGTTGTTCCAACTAGCGTCATGCTCAATTGGGAAACGGAGTTTCTTAAATGGTGTCCTGCTTTCAAAATATTGACGTATTTTGGAAGTGCTAAAGAGCGAAGAATAAAGAGGCAAGGGTGGTTAAAACCAAATTCTTTTCATGTTTGTATAACAACTTACAGACTTGTTATACAGGACGCTAAAGTTTTCAAGCGGAAGAAGTGGAAATACTTGATTTTAGATGAAGCTCATCTGATAAAAAATTGGAAGTCACAAAGATGGCAGACGCTTTTGAATTTCAACTCAAAACGGCGCATTCTTTTAACTGGTACCCCCTTGCAGAATGATCTTATGGAATTATGGTCTTTAATGCATTTCTTGATGCCCCACATTTTTCAATCTCATCAAGAATTTAAGGACTGGTTTAGTAATCCCATATCTGGGATGGTTGAGGGACAAGAAAAAGTTAATAAAGAGGTTGTCGATCGGTTGCACAATGTTCTTCGACCCTTTATATTACGTCGGTTGAAGAGGGATGTAGAGAAGCAGCTTCCAATGAAGTATGAACATGTCATCTATTGTAGACTGTCAAAGAGGCAGCGGAACTTGTATGAGGATTTCATTGCTAGCTCAGAGACCCAAGCAACCCTTGCTAGTTCAAATTTTTTTGGGATGATTAGTGTCATAATGCAACTTCGCAAAGTTTGCAACCATCCTGATTTATTTGAAGGCCGTCCAATTGTCAGTTCCTTTGATATGACTGGCATTGATCTGCAGTTAAGCTCATCTGTTTGTGCAATGCTTACACCTCGCCCATTTTCCACGGTGGACCTTGGTGATTTAGGGCTTTCATTTACACATCTGGATAACTGCATGTCATCTTGGGAGAGTGAAGATATTCAAGCTATTGCTACCCCCTCAAGCTTGATTGAGGGTCGTGTTAACCAAGTTTGTGGAGAAGTTGGGCATGCTTATAAGCATAAGAAGTTTCATGGGATGAACATTTTTGAGGAGATCCAGAAGGCACTTACGAAGGAGAGACAGAGAGAAGCAAAGGAGCGGGCAGCATCTATTGCTTGGTGGAATTCTTTAAGGTGCAGGAGGAAACCTATTTACTCAACAGGTTTACAGGAACTTGTCACCATAAAAAATCCTGTCTATGCAATTCATGATCAGAAGTCTAATCCCTTGTCTTACTCATATTCATCGAAGCTGGCTGACATTGTACTATCACCTGTTGAACGATTTCATAAAATGGTTGATCAGGTGGAGAGTTTCATGTTTGCTATCCCTGCTGCCCGTGCACCAACCCCAGATTGCTGGTGCAGTAAAGGTGGAAGTTCTGTGTTTATTCAACCGACTTTCAAGGAAAGATGCTCGGAGGTTCTGTCTCCTCTTCTCACTCCTTTGCGGCCTGCAGTTGTCCGAAGGCAAGTCTATTTCCCTGATAGACGTCTTATACAGTTTGACTGTGGCAAGTTGCAGGAGCTTGCACTTTTGCTTAGGCGTCTAAAATTAGAAGGTCACAGGGCATTAATTTTTACCCAGATGACAAAGATGCTTGATGTTTTGGAGGCTTTCATTAACTTGTATGGTTACACATACATGCGTTTAGATGGCTCTACTCAGCCAGAAGAGAGGCAAACATTGATGCAGCGGTTCAACACTAATCCAAAAATTTTCCTCTTCATTTTATCAACCCGTAGTGGTGGTGTCGGCATTAACTTAGTCGGGGCAGATACAGTTATCTTTTATGATAGCGACTGGAATCCTGCTATGGATCAACAGGCTCAAGATCGTTGTCATAGAATAGGACAGACACGTGAAGTACACATATATCGGTTAATCAGCGAGAGCACCATTGAAGAAAATATATTAAAGAAGGCAAATCAGAAACGTGTTCTCGATGATTTGGTTATCCAGAGTGGGGGTTATAACACTGAATTTTTTAAAAAGCTGGATCCAATGGAACTGTTTACTGGCCATCAAAAAATTTCAGTAGAGAACGAGCAAAAGGAGGACAATTGCAATGAAAGTTCTGAGGTTCCTCTCTCTAATGCTGATGTTGAGGCAGCTCTGAAATATGCTGAAGATGAAGCAGACTACATGGCACTGAAGAAGGTTGAACAGGAAGAGGCTGTGGAGAATCAAGAATTTACTGAAGAAGCTATTGGGAGATTGGAAGAAGAAGAATTTGGCAATGAGGAGGACCTAAAGACTGATGAGCCTGCTGAGCATGATGGCCAGGTTACGGCATCAAATAAAGACAGTGTGGCAGCATTGAATGTTGAAGGACCAGTTGAAGGTGGATCCATCACCTTTGCTGGTAAGGAAGATGATTTTGATATGCTCGCTGATGTCAAAGAGATGGCTGCAGCTGCTGCTGCATCAGGACAAACAATTTTGTCCTTTGAGAATCAGCTACGTCCAATTGACCGCTATGCAATACGCTTTATGGAGTTGTGGGACCCAATCATAGATAAGACAGCAACACAATCACAAGTGCAGTTTGAGGAAAAGGAGTGGGAGCTGGATCGCATTGAAAAGTTGAAGGAAGACATGGAAGCTGATATTGAGGATGATGAAGAACCTTTTGTATATGAAAGTAAGTAGCTCTTTCCTATAATTTAGTCATTGACAATGCTTGAAATCATGACACAATGCATATTATCCCTTAACAATGCATTGACACACTGTGCGTATTATGCCTTAATGTCTCACCTATATGTTCCATTTTATTGTTTTCATGTTTTATTGAGTTAAACAAATTTCTGACTCTTTTTATGCTTGAACAAGTCTTAGGTGTTGTAGCTTGTAGATGAATCACATGAGTAATGCATGGTCTGAGGTCATAGTAGTATTAATGCTCAAAATTCCTGCCAATATCAGGTTGGGATGCTGATTTTGCAACTGAGGTGTATCGTCAGCAAGTTGAGGCTTTGACCCAGCATCAGGTTAGTGGCACCAATATTACTTTTGTTTTTTATAACCTCTCTAGAAAAGCGAAACGAAATAGAAAACTTCCTGAATGAAAAGCAATTGTAGATTTTCCAGCTTGTAGGGACACACAAAACCATGCCTTTCCTGCAATTTTTACTTTATTCTACTGATGAGGTTGTTTTAAAAATACTTGGTAGTTGATGGAAGAACTGGAAGCTGAAGCTAAAGAGAAGGAACTTGCAGAATATGGGTATTCTGATTCCGTGAGGTAAGTATGCTGCTGAGAATTTTCCTATCTATCCCCAGCTCACTTTGTATCTAGGTGGTCACTGCAGTATTAGGAAATTATTGTGTGTTATATAGCTAGCTCTGTGTGGTATGCAGAAATCAGATATCAACTGTTCGTAAACCCAAGTCAAAGAAAAAGACAAAGAAAGCCAAGTTCAAATCTCTGAAGAAAGGAGCTTTAGCTTCTGAGTTCAAAGCCGTTAAGGAGGAGTCAGCGATGGAACTGATGTCTATTGATGGAGAATCTCTGTATGATGATGAAATGACTTCCTCTGGTGATGTGTCTCCGTGTCGAAGGCTGGAGAAGAAACGTAAACAAGCACCATGGGTTGATGAAGAGAGAAGCACAAAGAAGTCCAAGAAGTTTAAGAAGGCTCCTGAGATGTGCTCCTCTGTTTTAGACTCCAACATGCTGGGAAAGCTGCAGAATGATACCAAATATTCTAGGCAATGTGAGAGTAGAGTAGTTGATGTTGAACTTAAGTCTGTGAGCAGGAGTAAGATCGGAAAGAAAGTTTCAATCATCCCTATGCCTGTGAAGCGGGTTATGACCATTAGACCAGAGAAACTTAAGAAGAAAGGGAATATGTGGCCCAAAGATTGTTTTCCTGTCCCTGATTTTTGGTCGCCTCAGGAGGATGCTATTCTATGTGCTGCTGTGCATGAGTATGGTGCAAATTGGAGCTTGGTGAGTGAAATGCTGTATGGTATGTCTACTGGTGGGCTTTATCGTGGCAGGTACCGATATCCTGTCCACTGTTGTGAGAGGTTCAGGGAGCTTATTCAAAGATATGTTTTGACTAGCACTGATCCTGTGAACAATGACAAAGCCAGCAATACTGGCTCTGGGAAGGGTCTTCTTAAAGTAACTGAGGTAAGCACATTCAACAATGAATCTCCCTCTGTACTCATGGAAAAAATATTTGGAACAGAATCACATATAAAATGTTAAAAAGTGGATTCCTTAGTCAAGCCTAAAATAACAGCTTGGACTAGCAGAAATTCTAGAGTAGAATTGTGAGTGAGGCATCTCAATAGGACAATGTTTCACATTCCAATAACCTGTGTCTTGGTCATTGTTGTATGGTTTATGTGTTGCCAAAAAGAAATCACCACCTGCTTTTTTCTCTCTTTTTTTTGCACAAATTAAGCAACTTTGAAAGTACGTGTGTCTATTTATACTTGTTTCTGCATTTGAGTACTGTGTTGTGGGTTAAAATACCCAGAAAGGATCATGTTTTACCTGGACATTAAGCTGCTATATGCACACATATGCTTATGTATACATATATGCTGTGATGTTCTGTCCTAATAAATGTCTGTGCTTATGAGTTACAGTAGGAAAGTTATGAGGTTTTGAATTTTAGCTATTGTGCCTACTTAAATTTGAAGTGGCAATGGTTAAGAAGTGCTAATCTTAATGTTCTTGACTCTAATTGGACTGGTAACTTGTTTACAACTCAGGATTCTGATAAAGCGCAGTTTGCACTTTGCTTAGAGCATGAATCAGGGACCCCAGCTATGACCTTAGAATTGTTGATAGGATGAGATTCCTTGATATTTTGTAAAATAAGGAGATATAATGAAGCTAAAGGTTTTTCAAATGATGTACAATACCTTGAAATTGATGATGTGGTTCAATGCTGCTGCAGACTGAGTGTCGAGCTTTTCCTTAAATTCTTGCATCATTCTATCCTTCATTATGTGTACATATGTTCAATGCATTGTTCTCCAGGTATTTCTGTGCCTCATTTTACATGGAGATAGCGTCTTGAGATTGTACAAGAATTTATAGCATCATGAAAACTTTGCAAATGAGTGTATTTCTTTTGGTGTGTATTATTTGAATGAGCTGCTTCAAAAGTATTGTTGGTTATGGCAAATCTAGCCTTCTTTTGGTCTATTATTCATTTTATAGTACATTGTCAACTTTCATCAATTGGAGATGGTATTACTTTTTTTTGTAGTCTCTCATTTTTTACCTACAGTTTTTTGGTTTAAATGTTATCTCAAGTTTCTTTAGTAAAATGCATTGTCAATGCACTCTGCCTTGTCAATATGGAAGAAGCTTTTGTTTAGATTTAGCTAATCCCTGTCCTCCTTTTGCGTCAGGACCATACCAGGATGTTGCTAGATGTTGCTTCTCAGTTTTCTGATGCTGAACCTCTTATTCAAAAGCATTTTTTTGCCCTTCTTTCTTCTGTATGGAGGTTTTCATCTCTTAAGACTAACAGACACAACCTTGCACCTTCTCAAAATGCCTCCTCTTCTTATCGAAAGGCAGTCACCTCTCCGTTGAACGTCGTCTCCAGGGATTTCAGTGGAGAATCGTTGGAGTCGATGAAATTCACCAATTCTTTTGCATCTGGTAAGTTAGTAGCAGCTGCTCTCTGTGATGATCACACAGCTAAAAAGGATGACAATGTTCCTATCTCCAAGCAGAGGGATGAAGCTTCTGTTGTTTCAGAGAGACTCGATGTTACGCTACAATTACTGGGTGGTGAGCATGATACAACATTAAACCTTCCATCTGTTGTAAATCTTTCGATACTTGGGCGTGAGACTCCACCATCTTCAAAAACCATTGGACAAGAAAATCATCTCAAACCTTTCCAGGATTTGGCAGAAAATCGGTTCAGGTATTGCTTATTGCAGCAAGACATTTACTTGCTTTTAATAATAAAAACTTAAGTTAATGTGCTGTGCTGTATTCTCGATTCAATGATTTGCAAGTGCATCATCCAACTGCCTAGAAGCAAACAAACTCTACATGGCTATTGCTACCCTGTGGAGTAAAGCAGGAATGTTTTTCTTCGGTTTTTTACTAAATATGTTTACTGCATGTCACCCTGGAGCCACATACAATTTCACTGGAACTTTCCTTTTTCTTTCTTGCACCTATTATTGACAAGTGCCAGTTTTGGGAAAATTAAGTGTCTATCACTCTTTTTTTTACCCCCAATATTTGTGCTATTTTCAAGCCATTTTATTTATGGTATATGAGATGTTAGGATGAAATCTTTCTTGGGGCCTCAGCCTTGTCTTCGAACACTCTCTTAATCTCTTGATCGGTCAATTTTGTCCTTGGGTTTATTTCTTATTCATTAATGCAGTCCTGTGTTTCATGAAATCACCTAAAATAAAGAAAAATGCAAAGTTGAAAATAAGGTTGCTGCCCTTTTTACTTTTTCTTTGATTGACAACTAAGCACTTGCTATTTAGTGTATTTATAAGCAATATATTATATAGTTTTTGAGAACTTAATATGTAACTCTTGGATCTTTACAGAGCTGCATCTAGAGCTTGTCTTGAAGATAGTTTTGGTTGGGCTACTTTGGCTTTCCCTGTTGGGGATGCAAAGTCTCGAACTCCAATGAAAGTACAATCTCTGGGGAAACACAAGCTATTAGTTTCTGATTCAAATAAGTCGTCCAGATCAAAATTGAGAAAGACAACTACAGAATCTAGTGATGCCCGTAGTTTTGCAGCTGATCCAGTACTCCATCCAGTACTCAGTGATTTCTGTGTAAAAGATGATGTGGTATCAACCAGCAGCGCTGAAATTGGAATGGCTGACCTTTGTGTCAGTTCCCCCTTTAACATCAATCCTGAACTTCCAATGGCAACTGACAGCTCAGATATGGTTGCACATGACTATGTTCCTGGGTTCATTTCTGGGTTGGATGATTATTTGATATTGCCAGAATTTACAGATATTGGCTAAAGGTTGAATTTGGAATCTGGCAAATGCTCTGAGATTTCCAAGTGAGACTTGGCTTAAGCTTTGGCAATTAAAGCCTCGCGGGATCCGACTCCCAGTCAAGGAGAGTATCCAATACTTGAGACTGGAGAATCATTTGCATGCTCTCGGGGGCAAGGTAGACCAAGGTGTATTGTTGTGATGCTTGTTAAAAAGAGGGCAAGATTCAGCCAGACCTGTGGTTTACTTGTGGGACAATGATCTGGTATAGGTGGTTGGATGAAGCGGAGTACTACATGGGGAGTGTAATATACTATTGATCTGACAGGCCATTGAGCTATTGATATTTTCTTTTCTTTCGTGGGGGGAATTATGTGCTTGCAGTTTTGGGGGAAATCATGAATTGGTTTATGTTGGCACATTCTATTCAATAGTGATAGAGGAAAACCTTATCAATGAAATTAAAAGGATACCATTTTTACCTGCTTCTCTTTCTCTCTCTGTTTGTGTGTGTGTGTTGTGGCTGTGCTTCCTGAGTTTACTAGATAGTTTGCATGAAGACAAATGCAAGTCCGGTATGTGCTGCTAATGCGAGTTCATAGAGCTGCTGCAGGTAATGTTCCTGAAGGGGAGTAATGTTTCCTGGCTGAAAGTCTTCACTCATCTCCTTGTTACTCTGATTTTGCTTTTGACCCTTGATTCTTGAAACTTAACTATGAATGGAATTTGTAAATTGCAGATGGCACTAAGTTATAGGGTTTGCTGCTGCTGGGTGAAGATATTGAGGAGCTGAACCGACCAGTGCTCGAGTTTCAGTTGCTTGGCTTTTTGCTGCATGATAAGGTTCCAATACGGGTGAAAATTTGCTGGATTACCAGGTCCTGAGTTTTAATACGACGGACAGCAACAATCCTTTCCCGCTTCTTCCTCCTCGGAAAACAGGAAAACAGAAAAGTCTCTTGTTCAAAATTTGTTCTCTTGGGGCTTTTACTGGATTCTCTTAAGCCGTATGTATGGATCACCTTTCTAGAGCTGGCAAAAACGATGGGAAGTCTTTCCATTATGCTCGTTACTTTTCAATATCTTAGGTTTGTATTAATGTAATAGAGGAATGTGCACAGAGCCTTATTGGCGAAAATATATCAGCTTCCTGAGAGGTTTGATCCCGTTCCTTATAAAAGCCAAATTGGCTTATTCTTACTCTTGCTATAAGCATAATCTAATAGTAGTATTTTACTTTTATAGTTCTATAATGTAATGTTTGGTGAATATGAATATAATTTTCTTATCAGCTTCCTGAGAGGGCTTGCGATTGTTAGGCAGCATATGCAGTTACACGCATAGTGGGGAGGTTCATTTGAGTTTCTTTCACAATGCTTTTGAAGTGCGCTACCTGTTGTCTGCCTTTACATCGCCGTCATAACTGTGATACGTGCTTGTACCTTTTTTTATTATAACAATTACAACTGGTTCTATATTAGGGGGGATGGGGGATGGATCGGACGGGTGTGATTAAAGCACCAACTAAAAGTGAAGTCAGTCAAGAAACTGTCAAATCGTGTACTAAGGCACATGACGTGCAGGAAGGGATCCGATCCTGTTTTACACCCAGCGAGGGGCCACTGGGCTGGAATCCAATGGTTTACTTGAACCTGAAGGAAACTAAGGTGATGTCATAATGATTTTATTCAGATATTCTTTGGCAGACACATGAATTATTCTGATGTTCTCTAGCAGCCTCATAAGTCACAGTTTGTTCGCTAAACTTCTAAAATAGGTGCTTGAGATAATAATACAAAGATATGTTACAACAAATATGTCTCCTCCATCTTTACTTCAAAAAAAATTTTTTTTTTTCACTTCCTGTAATTGCTCTTTCATCACTTTCCTAAATTATAAGTATTGTAGGCATGTGATTTATTCTAATCGCTTTTTCTAGTAACTCGTGTACTATTTTGGAGCGTGCTTGTACAAATGCTTCTTGTTGTGTTAGATAAAGTAAAAATTGTGTATTTTCAATCTTTGTTTAGTTTTAAATTTGTGATCAGATAGTCATACTTAGAACCCATTTTGATTGCTATTTTCTGAAGATTTTGTAAAATATATATATATAGTGTAATGATTTTATATATATGAAACAAAAATATGATTGAAAAATATATTCATGAAAAATGTAAAATTTATAATGTTATAAATTTATAATAATAGGAAGAATGCTATCAAACATCCAAAAAAAATACAAACAAACAGTGAGGCAAATATTAAAATCAATCGATACAACATATTTTTAAAAAATAATTAAAATTAAAAGGTAGTTATGAGTTGGCACTTAAATTGCGAATAAAAATTCATAGTGACGATATATAAACTCACTACTCACTAACTAGTATCTTCCCCGCCAAGCTCGAAATTGGAAACGGCAAAAAAAAAAAAAAAAAAAAAAAATCAAATCGAAGCACATCTAGTAAGCTTCCATTTCAACCCATTTTTAACTCACTACACCTTCCCACACCCAATCCCACGCCCCCCTCCACTTTCCTCTCATTGAACTGCCCGCTCCCCAAATTCTCAAATCCAAAATATTTGCGGTTTGAATTTTGTGTCTCCTCCTCCAAATCTTCCCTCTTCAATTCAATTTGCTTTTTCACCCCTCCTCCCTCCACCCATATCTCAAAACTCCCCAATCCACAGTAATTTCTTGTACTCCTCCTCCGCTGTTATTTACTTTCCATTCTCCGACTCCCTAAATTTTAAATTTTTTATTTTTTATTTTTGCTTCCAAAAACCCTGTCTAAGAAGAATCATTTCCATGCCGGGTTTAGGGTTTTAGGCCTTTTCTGTCATTTTCTTCCTTTTTTTTTTGTTTTCCTATGAATTTATAATGAAATTGGAGAGTCATTGGGTCTTAGTTTTCTGTTCTTGAGAAAGGAAGAAAAAGAGAATAGGAAATGATGCGGGGTGTAAAACGTGAGCCCATTGGTTCGCGGAGGAGTAGTAGTAGAAGAACAAGTTCCAGAGAAGGAGAAGAAGACAGCCAGAATCAGATTGTAACGCGACAACAAGCAGAAGCTGAAGCACAGGCGAATACGAGGAATGCTAACAGTAATTGTCAGAATGAAGCACAGGGGAATGCAAGTAATGGTAACAATAATCATCAGAATTCTAGGGCTGATAATGATGATAGCGTCGAAGGAGAAGGCGGAGTAGGAGGAGGAGATGTAGTGGAACGGAGAGTCCTTCGATCTCGTTATCTCAATGTCAAGAATCGAATTTCTGGTACACTGCATTTTCACAGTTTTGTTTTTGACTGGGTTTTTTGTATGTTTGTTTGTACAGCTTAAGATTTTCGTTTTGTGTGTGTTTGTAGGGAGTCTTATGTGCATTTCTGTAGTAAGCAAAAAAAAAAAATTTTTGGGGTGCGTTGTGATGTGTGTTAGAAGTAGAAGTCAGTTGCAGAATTTTTTTTAGTAGTATTTTGATTTTCATTGTTCTTGGTGTTCCGCAGATGAGCGAGACGATTTGTCCAAGGTTGATTCTGATAAGTTTAAATCAATTATTGAAGAGGTTGACAACTTACATCAGCTAGGTATGATTTGAAATCTTTTCTTGTTTGCTTTTTCCTCAAGTTTGTTGTGCGTGCATATTTTCACTTGCCATTTTGCTCAAGGATACGTGCTTTAATGGTAAGGTTGCTGCTTTAACCTTGAAAATAAATACTTTTCCTTTCTGTTTGGTCTTAATTTATAACTGGGTACTTCGTCAGCAAAATATCCCCTCCAGTTGGACATTGTACATGGAACACTGACACCGAACTGGGATTTCTATCCTTCTGTGTAGTTTTCTTTCCTATTCCTGGTTCTTCCTTCCTTAAATTCTTGATCACTTCCTTCCCTGCCTTATCTGTTCCAGTGGCATAGCCTCTCCCAGCATTTGTATTTTTTTCTTGTCTTGCTTTCTGCTTGACATTGTAATGCTTTCTTCACCTCTTTTTCTTCATCTCCACATGTCCAATCTTCTTTATTCCTCTCGTGACCCTTTGTTGTGTTAATCAGATGTTTCTTCATGCACTTCATCTCATTTTGATTTTAAGTTGACACTTTGGCTCAAACTAAATTGATTTCTTCCATTACTATACAGTTCAGAAACCCAGGGAACAAGTAGCAGATGCAGAGGCTCTCTTGGATATCACCAACACTTTGGTTACCTCTGTTAAGGCACATAGCACTGAAGGACTGACCCCTTCTGATTTTGTCAGTTGTCTGCTTAGGGATTTTACACAAGGTGGAGCAAGTACTAGTAATGAGGTAGCTAGCAGCTCTCTGCGCTTGAAGGAAATTGGGCTTGCAGTCTCTCATGTTTTCAGGAGTGCTCCAGGTTGCTTCACTATGTATGTATCTTCGTCATCCCCTCTCTTTCATTTACATGTAATGTTGGTTCTTATGTTGGGATTAACTACTTGCAGTTGTGTTTTTTGAATGATTTTCACAGGGTTGGGCCTATGAATACTGAAATTAAGCAACGTAAGGCTGTTATCTACAGAAAGCGTGCAAAGCCTACAGAAAGTGCACGACCTGAAGATGTAAGGTTCCTTGGATTAGATTTAGATACTTGTGCTAGTTTTCTGCAAACTCATTTTTGAAAGTGGCTTCTATTGTGGCACTAACTAGATCTCATTCAAGTTATATGAAAGCAGCAAAAAGAATAGCAACTTTAATCAAAACCTACTGTAATTTGTTGGTAATTGGATTTTTACAATGTATTTTCCTGTCATTTATCTATAATTTCCCCCAATACTCGGTCTTGTGGAGAAGAATGATTATATGGTTTGATTTACTCTATGCCATCAATACAGTTTACAAGTGGCAATGTAGGTTTATAATGCCCTTTAGTGAACATACTAATACACTGTGCAGCTTGATGGTGCTGCTACTGAAGAGAAAACAGACACAGACAAGAATATGGCAACAATGTTTGACATTTTGAGGAGGAATAGGAGGGTCAGGCTTGAGAATTTGATATTGAACAAAAGCTCATTTGCACAGACAGTTGAAAATTTATTTGCTTTGTCATTTCTGGTTAAAGATGGGCGAGCTGAAATAACAGTGGATGAGAAAGGAGTTCATCTAGTTTGTAAGATTCTCAACTTTAAACAATGACATGTGTATCATTTTTTTTGGGGTGCTTTTTGTCTTTTTCTAATTTCTGATCTCATTCTTTCCAGCACCAAGGAATGCTGCTGCTGCTAGTGCAGTTCATTCTGGGGAGGTTTCTTACAGCCATTTTGTGTTCAGATTTGATTTTAAGGATTGGAAGGTATCTGAATATGAAATGTTACTTTTGGCGTGGCTTTCTCTCCTATTGAATCTGTTATAAGCTTTCCTTTATGCATGTTGATTACTTCATGATTAGTACCAAATGAGTGGAAACTGTATTGTGTCTTTTACTGTCTTGTTCAGCACTAACAATTTTTAGAACTATGAAATTGTCTTAAATATTGAATTTTAAGATACAGCAACCATTTTTTCCCTCTATAGGGGAGGATAACTGTATTCAATGTCTTAGATGACATAAGCACTTTAGGTTACTGCTGCCATTTCCTACTTGAATCCATTCAGTGATTTCCGGCGGTGTTGTACTAGCAAGTCATGGAGTCACAGTTGTCTTTCTTTGCTTTAAATTTGCTCCAAATTAAATCATGCAGTATTTATAATAACTTGATGTCTCAGTTACTCGGCTTCATTTTTTGGTATTGAACATCTTGTTCCATGTTGTCTGAATTTGCAGTTAATGATGACTTGTGTTGGAGATGGGGAAGTGTTAATGCCACATAGGGATGTGGCTGTAGCAGGAAATTCTGAGTCGGATCCAGTATCTCTTGGGACACAAGCAGCATTATCTACAACACCAATTAGGAAATTTTCTAGAAATCGGGGTTTGGTTTTACAGGAACAGACAGTTGTCCAAGGATCTCCTGAAAGTGATGATTCAGGAGCAAGGGTTGCTGCAATTCGTAAAGGAAAAAGGAAGCTTGTTTAAGTGACCAGACATCTTACTAACTTCGGTTTTTGTTTTGTAGTAAGATGTAAAGTGAGAGGCATCTATTGTTGATTTATCAGTTCTTTTGCTAATTTTGGAAGTTTGGGTTCAGACCCTTTACCTAGGCTGGCAGCTTTCTAATTGAAGCATATGGAGTTTGGATGCACTAGATTGTTGTCTGGTTCTGTCATCCTTACCCTGCTTTGTACATATTTGCTGTGTATCGTTTATTTCCTTGGGTAAATACGATGATGTCTAGTCGTCTTCTGCCTTTCTACTTTTGAACGAAACCCTGCTAGAATAAGTTTATATTCTAATTCCTTAGGGTACTAAACTGTGAATTGTGAAGGCTAGGTGGTTTCTCATGCAAGTATTTCAAGTAGCCTTTATGCCTTTTCTCACTACTGGACCAAGGGTCCCATAGGATGGTTTGGTTGGCAATGAAACCTTTGACTACTAGTTTGAAGCAAGATTCCCATGCCAACATGCACATCTGCGGTATTCATGTGTGCATAGAGTTTCTTCAGGTTAAGGCTGGCAAGCATGTATGCGTCAAGATTTTGTTGCTGGTACTGGCCTTGCATGTCAAGCTCATGAGATGATATTGTAGTTTGTCACTTTTAGGGAGTCTGACCTCCGCATATGGAAGAAATGAAGAAGTGGGAGGTGATGGGATGATCAGTGAAATTACCTATGTGTTTGGGGTAATGTTTGGCTGCGCATTGGGATGCCTTAGACGAGAGGTGTCGAATTGAAATGATTGTATTTCTTAATATTGGAGAATAGCAATACTTAATATTAAGCCAGCTTTTAATCTATCAAGACCCGAAGCTAGGCCTGGATCTGATAATTTCTGGTATCAAATCTCTTGTGCATGCAGATACGGATGCAGTTGTAACAGTGCAATTCAGAACCTTCAAACAAGTTGGAAATAACAAGGCTCCACAAGAAGTTATAAGATTGCCATACATCACAATTCCAATGCTAAACCCGTTTCTATGAAAACGAAGTACACTTTCCTCGCATCAAAATGGAAAGCCCAGCAGGCGTCTTCCTGATAGCAATTGACTAAAGAACCATTATTCTCAATTTGATCACCGGACACTAGTCGCCAAAGCAAGCAAATCATCTAGCTTTTATTATTGTCTTTTGGGATGTCAAGATCTTTAAAAACTGGACTATCAACTCCTACACCCATTGCATTTAGGCCGTTGTCAACATAAATTACAGCACCAGTGACAGCTGAAGCCAATGGTGATGCAAGAAAAGCAGCAGCATTGCCAACCTCCTCTGTTCAATGTCAAATTCCAACCATTAGGACTCAGAAGTGACAAGCACCACCAGATGACTCAATAAGGCAATACACTGCATGATTGCATCATATGTCCAAAAACGAGAAATATACAAGCATTTATTGTGCATGTGTGTGTGTGCACTCGCCCATGGGCAAGGATGTCCTTTAGGAGCTTGACCCAGAAACTGACACGTCAGATAGCACCAATGACAACACAGCCTTGGTCGTCTATGTGAGAACTGTAAATACTCATGATCTAAAGCCACAACAAAAATTTCTTTCAAGTACTTCCAAAGATCATATATGGACAGAGTGCAGCCAAAATTCTCCAAAAAAAAAAAAAAGAAAAAGGATCACTCACCAGCAGATAATTCCTTTTGCAAGGGTGCATTTTCCAATGAATAATCAATCATCATATCGATGAAACCAATGGCTTTAGCAGCGCGACTTCTTAGTGGACCTGCATATTGTTTCAATACAGGTTAGATGTCAGCGGGATGTTATACTTGATTTTTCTGGTTTCAAATATTGTTTAGAGAATATAATTTTGTTCAATCAGTATCTGCTGAATGAATTAGTCATTAGAGAAGGAAAATGACGTATAACGCATGCTCAGCCCTAAAACATTGCCTGTTCATGGAAAAGGAGAAAATAGAAGGGACACAAGGCAGATAAGACAGAATTGCACATGGCACATTATGCATCCACATAAACCCATTAGAACACAGAGAGTTTAAAGTCAAAAGCAAAATGATCCAGCCAGAGCAGGTACTGTCTTGCTTTCTTGTAAAGGCACATCTGACACTACAGAATATTGTTATTTTCCAAGGGGGAAGGAGGCATGTCTATTAGGTAGTTGATAGCTTCAGTTATGTCCCACAAAACTGTATTCTCCTTTCATTTAATTCGTTTTTCAACCCACATGGACAAAAAGACTCAAGTGTAACCAGAAAAGAGTTACCACAATTATTTGTTATCAGCAAGAAATAAAGTTTAACATCTAGCACAGCCGTGCAACTTTGGATCCTAAAATGGTACCAATCATGCCATTAATCTTAGTATAAGACATTAACATGTAGTAGTTGCCAATACCTGCAGATATCGTGTTGACTCTGACTCTGTGTTTTCTACCAGCTTCAAAAGCCAGCACCTTTATCAAGAATTTGAAGTCAGAAGTGGTAAACCTAAACTAAACATTATCCCTTAAGCATCATCATGTACATCAGAAAGCTCACCCTCGTATCACTTTCCAGAGCAGCCTTGGCTGAACTCATACCTCCTCCATACCTAAGTTTAAGAAAAATCAATATTATGCTTTCAGAAGAGATAGAGGTACAACTTAGAATAACCTAATGCACCACCTCCATACCCTGGTATTATGCGTTCAGAAGCAATGTATGTTAGAGAAATTGTAGCACCACCTGCAATTTGAAGATAGGACCATACGTTTAGCATAAAACACAGCTTGCCAGTGCAGCATATGAAAACAGAAACTTTTGTCTCACTGAAATGCAGAAAACAAAAGAGAGGTGAGGGAAAGAATACCTGGATTCATTATGGGCACAAAATGCTTAAGTAAAGATACAAAGGAATAACTTGATGCCGATATGGCAGCAAGATACCCATTTCTTGATGTCTCCAGGAGGAGCTTGCTAACCTGTATTATGAGTTCAATGAAATCACATCCTGGAAGGCTGAAACACCAGCAATTGCTAAGCAAAAATGAGAATAAGAGGACGAGGAAAAGCACCTCGGGACCATTAGCAAGTGAATGTACAAGGATGTCTATCGTTCCAAAGTCATGTTTCACACACTCAGCAACTTCCTACAAGATAATTTAGAGTAAGCTCGTTCAGCATGCTGCCCTCCAGCATACAGTTTACAGGATAACCATGTTGAGTCATCAAGCACAATTGGTCATAATGCACTTGGTACTATAACAGGGACCTTGAGTCTTGCTTTGCCCAAAAAATTAGATAGGAAGTAACAATATTTCTAAGGTAAATAAACACAGATCTTGAGAACCTATTGATCAAGTGAATGAATAAAGGATTAAGTTTCTAACAACCTACCATACACTTTACCATGATGAGGTTCAGTTAGCAACTTAGTTTGATACTATTTTGACAACTTGAACCATTTCAAATCTAGCACTGGGTTCAGTAATAACATTATTCAATATGAATTCATCATCAACAGAATGTTACTGCTTGATAGCACACAATTTGGAAAGCTAAAGAATGTCTCATGATGCCTCATGGAAGAGTCACCAAGAATACATGATTTTGTTGTCCTGGAGGTCTCTGATCATCATTTACATATTGCACTTACATTCAAAGTGGCACGATCATGTGCTGGTGGTCTTGGGTCCTAAGACTCACCAATTGATTTTCCCTTTCCTATGAATAAACCAATTGGTTTTCCTTTGGCCTCTCATTAGATTTAATTTAGGAAAAGTTTTAGATTGCAATTATCCAGAACTATCTAAGAGCATGAAGTAATTAGAAATGAACAAATAACCACAAGCATGAGCAAGTTTTTAGAAGATTTGAAGTTCATACCTTAACTGTCCAGTTTGTAGAGCCAGCATAGCGTTTGTTTGATTTTACCTGCATAATCCAACATAAGTTTCACCTATGAGTTTACTTCAATTGCAGAGTCTGTGCTGAAAGACATTTTACTAGAAAAGATGTGCTTACATCTTCAGGGACATCCTCAGGACTATCATAAACAGCATCAAGTGGGTAAACTTTTGTGATTTCCATCAGAGAACCATCTGGCAGCCTGAAAAGAAGAATCATAGTTAGAAGGGGAATTAAATAGACAAACTGGAAAGTATAAAATCTGCAATGCTTACACACGAGATTCGTCAAATTTCCCACGACGCAAACTTGTCTCAAAAATATTCAGTGCCTAGAAATGCCAGAGAAAGAAAGAATTTTTAAAACCTGAAGACTCTTGCAATCATTAATTAACAACAAAGACAAATAATACGTACAGGCACCCATGTTCCGACGAGGATTTCAGCACCAGCAGCTGCAAGAGATTTTGCTATTGCCCATCCATATCCATTGTCATCAGCTACACCAGCTATGAATGCTCTCTTTCCTGCAGGTAATGGTGTTTATATGTGTGATGGTCCCTGATAATGTATGGCTATTTAGGGACAAATTACAACTTGTAACACGCATCTCTGTTGCTTGAAGATGCCATGTCACCATTTCCTGATACCTTAGACAGGCTTTAATTGTACAATCGAAACCTCAGGAAAATATGTCGCAGGTCAATGCTTGCAATGCAGTTTTCCAGATTTTACTGGAATCTTCAACCGAAAATATAAGTTTTTTATTTTTTGTTAATTGAAAACTACCTTCAAAGACTATTATTATCACGTTTCTGACTATTTAATGTTCCTGACATTTGCATTTGTATCTACTTCACACCCCACCTGTAGGTCCCTATAATTTTAACACAAAGATTAACATTTTGAGCTGGAAATATGCAATCTCTCTGATAGAAGGTAAGCATCTGCTGATTTACAAGCCTTGGGTGGCATACTCAGATCATAAATAAATATAAACCATGACACATAGCTAATTCTAAGACTAAACTTTGTCAGGAAATTTCCATTTCAGAAAACATAATGATGTCAACTATGCAGCAGCACTAGTTAGTCAGATGAACAAGCACCTGAACATGGGTAGGAAAGTAAACTACACAGAAAATAAGAAATGCAATGTGAATATTGCAGACTAATACTTGCATGTGGCCATAATTACCTACACAGGAAAGCTTCACAGATAAAATTAGGTTTTACTTTTACCAAAAAAAAGGAAGCTGATGATAGAGAAACATGTAAATGTCCAACCTCTCAAGTCAATTGACAACCCTGGTAGAGGCTCTTTATCACTTGTTGCAGACATTGCTTTTGTAACAACTCTCTGATATTTCAGGGGACTGGAATTAAGCTTTTGGTAGAAAGACCATGTTGATGAGATGTGAGATGTGCACTTGAGCTTTGTCCAAGACTCGCCTTTAGTTTCATTACCAAAATTTGCAATGCTTGACTTCAAAATTCTTTGAGATGCAGAAATGCAGGGCTTTGGAACTGCAATTTGAGAGCCAGCAGTTGTATTTGCAGCCATTCCCCTTAGACTGATTTACCAAACTCGAGATTCTGCAAGAGACACTAAAATCAGAAAACTAGAAGTTTCCTTCAGCCACCAAAGTGTACATGTAGATTATCCAGTTCTAGTTATGAACAAACAAAGCATCTTTTCTTTTGAAAATTCATGTCTTAGACAGCATAGAGAGGGAGCAATCAAATACAACCCCCCCCCCCCCCCCCAAAAAAAAATGCCTGAAGGCAAAGAAAATGCAGTTACTCTAGTCGAGCACGGTTCTATGAGTCTATAGTCGAGCATGGTGCTCTGAGTCTATCCATCTTTTCCTAGGCATTACATAAATCACCCTTGTCTCACACTTTTACTCTGTTTCACATTTGTCATTTCTGCTTTCAAATCTTAATCCAGCAGATGACGAAAGGAACAACCTTTATACGAAACTATCTTATTTCAGAACAGAATCACTTAAGTTCTCTAGACAAATTCTTAGTCCAAAAAAAAAAAAAGAAGGGAAAAGTGTCAAAGATACAATTAAATTTCAATTACTACCAAAGTTCCACTATCTTCAACTTGCAAGTGAATTTTCATGTTCAATTCTGACCTTTACTAATCCCTCCTTGCACATAAAAAGGTCGGTCAAACAAACCTATGACTCAAATATTCAAACACTACCAACCAAAGTTTTTCTTTTTCTCCGCAAAGAGAAAAGAGGAAAAAAAATTTAAGATCCTCTGGAAAAGCAAAAACAAATCATTCCAACACCTCATTTCTTCACGATTCTAGCTCCCAAGTTCATATGACATATCACCCTGCGAGACCAAATCTCGGAAACAGAAATAATAAAAAAGCTTCAAATCAAGAAATTATCATTTATGGAACCAGCAAGACAATGTGAGCATTAAATCAAGCACAAATATACAAACAAGGGAAAAGAAAAAAGAAAAAACCAATAAATGAACCTGAAATCAGCATGCAATTACATAATCCCTTGAAAGATCTTAGCAAGAACCATAAAAAAAATCTATCCAAAAACAAACCCTTTTCAGGAAAAAGCCTAAAGGAAACCCCATTCGGATCAACATTACGTGAACGCAGCATTGTGGAAGAAGGGATCAGAGAGAAACTCACCTTGAGGGAAGGAGGCAGACGATAAAAACGAAGAAAGCGTGAGTGATTGTGAGAAGGAGAGTGCCAAAGAAACGTGAATGGGGGCAGCGCCGTATTTATTGCTGGGGCTTTCGATGAAATCGAAGTTTGGCAATGGCAGTGTAGTGCGTAAATTGTAGCAATGACTAATGAGGCTGCTGAGCTGAGGTTGGTTTAACCGTTGTTTTGGCGAAGCTTTGAAAGTGCCGAAAAGGAGACTGAGAGTTCTGGGCTGCGCTGTTATGAATTGACTGTTTTGTCCCCTTTTTTTTTGCCCCCCTCTCTTTTTTTTTTTTCCATATAGGAGCATTCCAACCTTTCGACCAGACTAATATCTTAAAACCATATAGAGACTTGCCCCAACGATACACAGTGAAATAGCGTACGGGATTTGATCACTGAGTCATCTAGAACCTTGCTCCAATGATATGCAACGAAGTAGTACACGGGATCGATTATAAGATTTACTGGTAAAAATTAGATTACAGGACGAGTCGGATTACGAGTTTTTCCCCCTCTCTTATTTTTCATTTTCTTTTCTTTCTTTTATTAATCAACACACTTACTTTGCACGTGATATAACTTGTCATTGTGAAGAACAAAAAATTATTAGGATCCTCCTTACAAACTTATTCACAAGTCTTGCAATTCATGGAAGAATCTAAAGTCAATAATTTATGTGAAGAAGTGATGCTTCTTCTAATATAGCGATAGCAATGTTTTATGCGGTGTCCGCAAGGCGCTAATTGCACTCTCACAGGCGCTGTTACAATCATCGAAGGGTGCTAGTCACTATTTCCTTCTCTAAAATCTATGGATACCCTCCACACTTCACTCATTCAATGTAATCAACAACTCCACACATTCTCACTCTAGGTTACGAATGATTTGTACTAATTTAAGCATTAGAACTATTCTGGAATAACTAGATCCTAACTCTCTCTATATTGTCATTCAGTACTTGGAAGTCTTTGAGTAGCACTCAGTAACTCGCATTCGACCTGTTCGATTCCGCTACATGTCTAGATTTTTTGCTTCTCCATTTTACATGAAGAGTTGTGTTAATTTATGAGTAAAGAATTACGTCCTATATTAGTTCGAAGATGGAGAAAGAGTGATTAATATATAAATAATGATGGATTTTGCAAGATGAAAAATGAAAGATTAATATATAAATATGGGTCCAAAATTTAACAGTTTAACCTTTTTGGTTAATATTAGATTCCTAACTTACATATATTGAACTCTCTGTTAGATTCTCTCAAAGGTGTTTTCTTCCTAACAAGTGATATCAGAACTTGTGCTTGCGAGGCTACGATACTCGGTGATAAGTGGATGATTATCAAAGTTGGACCTATAAAATTCTCTTCTTAGTGATGGATTGAAATGTCAAGGAGTTTGACTGGTGTTACACTAGGCGCACCGTAGATTTGATAGAAAATTCGGTTGATGATAGGCCAAAGAGCCAAGTGCTTGACTAAAATGTTAAGGAGTTTGGCTAGTGTTAGGTTAGATGTGTCATGAATTTAACATGGAATCCGATCAGTATTAGACCAACCAAGGGTTGATAGGGTCAAAAATCTAGTTTGAATATTGAAAAAGAGTGGGTCCATAATTAGAAGTTTAAATGCTGAAGACGAGTAGGTCTATAATCAAGAGAATATGTGGTTTTAGATGTTAAGGTGAGTTTGCATTGAATATTAAAGTAGATTAAAAAAAGAGCTCTTATTAACTTGGGTTTCAATGTGAGGATCTCTCATAAAAAACGAGGTTATTAAATTCATGAGTAAAAAATTATGTAGCATGTTAGTTCGAGAGATACAAAAAGAGTAATTAATATGTAAGTAAGGATCTAAAACCTAATGGGCTAAGTTTTCGAGTCAGAATTGAGTTCTTCATTTACATATTGGATCATTTGATAGACTCTCGAGAGGTGTTTCTCCCAGTAAATTGTAATCCCGGGATTATTTATCTGTTTGAATCCAAATGGATTTTAATCCCTGTAAAATAATTGAAAAAAAAAAAACAAAGGGTCAAAGATACAACGAAATTAAGAGCCCGAATCTTCCAAGCTAGTAGGCCCCGAACGCAGCATCAACAACAGTCTCATGTAGGTTAGCTACATTTTCTTGCACTTCATGCCCTTGACAATACAGCATATGCGAATGAGCGTCAAAGCCCAAAACCAACCGTGTAAGCGGACTAGTTCACAATTTGGAAGGCAGTCCAATTGAGCCCACTAAGTTAGATGTACAGTAGAGTTGCTTGGAGTTTCTGGTCAACTATTTAAAGAACTACACCAATTTTAAGCTCACCTTTTTCATTTCTTGCCTATAAATTTGGATTTAAAGTTTTGTTTGATGAATGTAAATACGCTGGATAGTTAAGCTAACCAAGTAATTTGAGCTTGGTTTAACAGCAGCTCAAGGATCATTTGGTTACCAATATCATATTTGAACACACTACTTCAGTTTATGTAAAAGTTAATTAAACATATATCAAATGTCATACTTTTTTTTTTTTTTTGGTTTAAAATAGCTATAAACTTAGAACTTGTCACACCCATTTGACACATATAAGTGTCTTTTTTTAAAACTAAACATACATAGAATAATGATTAGATACTTATGCGTAATCCGGTAAATCAGTACTAGTGGAGTGTGTCGAAAATTTAACAATTTGCCTAGCCATATATCCATCCTATTTTAGTATTTTAAAAAGGGTTAATTACATCTATCTCTCTCTTGCTTTGATCAAACTGCAAGAAGACCCCCTAAAGTTCAAAAAATAACAATCGCTTTCCTTTGACTATGAATAAATATAACAAATTACCACTTCTTGTTAGTTTACTAACATTTGTTTATCCTAATCAAACCAAATAATAACAAAAAAGTCAAAAATTACCCCTTCAAACCAAAAAATTACTGAAGTGTCTAAAATAAAAACAAGGCCATCAAAATGAAATGAAGGGAGTAGTGCATTTAGTAGGTCATAATGATTGTCAATTCACTTAATTTCCTAATAATAAAAGTTAATTATATTCTTCAATTAGAAAGTGAACTATAATTTAAAATTGATGGAAAATGAAAACAACAAGCATCTTTGGTTGTGTTTGGATTACACGTTATTTCCATCTTATCTATACATACTAACTTGCTTGCATCATCGATACATTTTTCAATCACCTTTTTATCTTACAAACATCACATACAAAATTATTTCAAATAATTTATTATCCAAACACACTATTTGCTTGTATCATAAACACATTTTTCAACTCATCTTTTTTATATTTTTAACCACCTTTTTATTTACACATACATTACATCACAAAAAGTGTTACAGTATTTATTCCAAATAATATTTTAAAAATAAAATCGTTCAAAACATCTTTCATATTTTGTTAAATGACTTTTTTCGTCTCTCACTTATTTTTACGCCATTTACAAATTTATATTAGTCAAATTTCATCCTTACGTAGGTTTCTAACTAGTTTTTTGTCAAAATACATCATGTGCCTTGCAGGTGATCATTTTTGGGGTAAAATTGTCAAATTAAAATTTACATAATCCAATCTATAATCCCTTACATTTCACAAAATGAATTGCTTCGTCCATCACATTTCACAAAACAAATTTTTTAATCCCTCACATTTCAGAAAATGACTTTTTTCATCTCTCATTGACCATGCGTATAAATAGTTTTTTTTTTAAATCTATGTATATATCTATTTGATTTCACGTAAACAGTACGAATAGCATGTAATATATTTCTACTTAATTTCACCTAAACAAACTAAATTGTAATTGTATACATGCTATTCAATAGATATATATGGGTTAAATCTAACAATTTTGTTTTAAACCCATATATATATATATTTATTAATTTATTTGATTTTATCATGTGAATCTATTCAATATTTGTAGCATTTCTCTTTTGATAATTATTCATTTATTAAGTTGTGTAATAAGACCATCTAATTAATCAGTCATAATTCGAATTCTATAGTCATGTTAACAAATTGTAGTTTAAATTTAAAATTTTTACTCATCACCTTTAAGACCAACAGTTGAATTTCTCACCTTATGATTGTCTTAAAATTTGAAAGTGTTAATCAGTTACTTTTTTTGTTATACTTTTCCTTTGTTTATTTTTTCTGTCCAAATTTAATTTGATATAAATACTTGATAATGTTTAGAATTAAATGTCTTATTTATTTTCAATTTTTCGAGTAAAGAAAATGAACATGAGTGAAAAACTAATAAATTTTTAAACCCTGGTATTTATATATTTAATTTCACTTAAACAGTACGTTTAGGCGAAATCAAATAAAGATATATTA
The DNA here is from genome assembly GCF_003713205.1 of Coffea eugenioides. NCBI lineage: Eukaryota > Viridiplantae > Streptophyta > Magnoliopsida > Gentianales > Rubiaceae > Coffea > Coffea eugenioides. The sequence goes on from NC_040040.1 coordinate 15,499,013, forward strand.
CATGTTATTCAGGTAAAATCAAATTGATATATATATATATGTGAATTTTAAAAAAAGTTATTTGTACGCATGATCAATGGGGGATGAAAAAATTTATTTTGTAAAATATGAAAGATGAATAAATTTATTTTGTGAAATGCGAGGGACAAAATAATTCATTTTGTGAAACATAAGGGTCACATTAGGGACTATGGATCGGATTATGTAAACTTTAACTTAATAATTTTATCCTTAAAAAATGATCACGTGCAATGGATTCCGATAAAAAACTAGTAAAAAATCTAGATAATGATCAAATTTGATCAATATGAATTTATAAGGGACGTAAAAATATACTTTTAAAAGTAAGAGACTAAAAAAGTTATTTTACTAAATATGAGAGATGTTTTGAAGGATTTTTCCTATTTCAAATAATACTCTATTCAAACAAACTCACTCGGCTCCTAGTACTAGCGTTTACTCACTTAATATCAAGTGCATTTAAGTAGACGTGATGATTGTTAACTCACTTAATTTCCTAATAATAACCAAACCATGGTACATGAGAGCAGCGCTACTAGTACAGCAGTCCTAGCGTCTTTTCCTAATAATAATAATTACTGTATAAGAGAAGGACTACTGGTACTAGTGTTTAAATATCTCATCTTCTGGAAATCGTTTATTTCTTTTGCTTTGCGTACTCTTTCTCCGAGGAGGCCGCCCTCTTTCTTTCCCCGCCTCAAATCCTCTCTCTCTCTCGCGCTCTCTCCCTCACCTGTAGAGCCTCTGCAAAAACCCATGGACAGTTAGGGTTAGGGTTTTGCAATTATTCTTTTTCTTTTTTTTTTCTACCTGCTCTGCCTTCTTAGCTTAGGAGATTTACTTCAATTTTCTTCCTGTTTTGTTTTTTTTAGGAGTTTTGTTAGAGTTTTAGTTCCTTGAAGGTTCGTTGCTGTCTTTGCTGATTTAACACTCTCTGGATCTGAGTTTGGGGAGCTATGGATATTCGGAAGAGAAACCGGACAGACTCCAATCTCAACGCCAATGGCGGCTTCAAGAAATCTAAGCCAGGTTGAATTTCTCTACAATTTTTACTTTTATGCTGTTTTTCTTTTATTGAATTGTATCTGGCTGTTTGCTTTTTTTTTTTTTTTTTAACTTTTAATGACTAAAATTGCTTTCTTGGTTGATATTGCATTCATGATTTATTGGATTTTCAGTTTGTTTTTGTTTTGGTTTTGGCTCTTATATATGTTAGAATTGTGCTGATTCATGAAGATGTGCCTGATTTAGGACACTTAAAGTTGCTTTATATCCTAAAATCTTTAAAATTTTCACTCATATTGTTGTAAAATTTACACTTTGCTCTCAAGCCTTTAAGAAAAATGATAGGCTGCCCTTACTCTTGCCCCCGAGATCTCAACTTCTCGTTCCAGACTCCAAAGTACGAGTTGCTTTCTTCTTTTTTGCCTTTTTGTCAATTATACAAATTTTTTTTGTACCAGTGTGTGTGTGTGTTTTTTTTTTGGTGTATTATACTTGTGTTGTGTGTGTCCTGTGAAGCAAGAGTAAATTACCTGTTGGATCCTTGGTGTGTCTTGCTTATTACTTGTCCTGCACTGGGTTTCAGAAGATAAGAACGGTCCTTTTTGGTAAAATGGGAAGAAAATGGAGACTGTAAAATTTGTCACGTTGGAACTTTTGGTTAAAATATGGATATATCTTTAAAGACTGGAGAATTGACCTGTTGTGCACATCTGTGTCTGAGCACTTTTATTGTTGTAAATTTCTGTTGTCAGGAGTTTGTCGTCTTTCCTTTTTAGTTGGTGGATTTTAATAGTGATCCTTGTTGTTTAGCAAATATGTCAACAGTCCGTTACTAAGAAAAATGTAGGTGTAATCTATTGAAAATGAAGAGTACAAAAGCTTTGCTTGCACATAGCTTGAACTCGCAATAGTATATAAAATTTTTTTAGCTCTACGAGTACTATTTTTGCTGGTCAGAAGCTTATAACAATCTGTTGCCGGTAAGAAGGTCGTAATAGTTGTACTTTTCTTTTTGTTGGTAACAAGCTGATATCATATTTGTTAGATGATACATAATCAATTTCAAGAATCGATTAAATTCTAACTGGAAAAAAGTAATTAATGTTTGCAACAGAAATGGACTCCTTATCAAGTGGTATAGGAAGCAAATCGAAGCCTTGCACGAAGTTTTTCAGGTTCAAATCTTTACTTGCCCAATATAAATACTTTCAACTTGTAAATTTTCTGTCAACAGTTAATAGCCATAAATTTAATACCTACTCTTGATATTGCAAGTATTAAAAACTATTAGATGTGCTGGCAGAGTGGTGAATTTTGTACAAAATGTATTGGCTTATTGATCTTGGTATTGGTATTCTCTTTGGCTCTTTGTAAACTGTCAATCAAATTTCAGAGGAGAAGATGCTGTATTAGCAATTAATGGTGAGGTGAATCATTTGCCTGCTGATGTTGAACATTTTTGTGGGCAATTAGGTGGCAGATGAAATCAGCGCTATATAAGAAGTTTTTGGGTGAAGTACAATAAAAACCAGTGCTTATGCGAGCAAAATAATATTATCTAGAATATTTCCTAGGCCTAATAATCCTTCCTAATGGAGATCATAATAGCAGCAGTGGTTTCAATGTTTTTGGTTCTTGCATTGTGAAGGTACAATACAATTATATAATATTTATGTGCTATTTTCAATGTTGTTGGCTCTCTGATCAGTAAATAAAGTTGAACACAACCGTTGCAATATTGTATTAATCTTTATACAGTTTTATAATATTTAAGTACTATTTTTTATGTGACTATCAAACAATTTACTGTTTGTGGTTGAAAGCAGTCCCCGCCTGATATAGGATTTGTTGCTTCAGTGTGTGCAACATCTTTTCAACACATGGCCTGAAAATCCTGAAAAGCTTGGGGGTCATTGAACATGTTACATTATGTTCCTTTTATTCCTGTTTGATAGCTGCTAGCTTGAGTTTTACAAGTTTTTGAGATTAAATTAAAGTTTGGTTGGCCATCAGTTGTTTATATTGAACGACTTTTAGAGTCATCTAGAGTATTTCTTTTGGATATATTTTAATTCTTTAACTTTGAAACAGTATGTTTTCAATAAGTCTGCTTTTGATTATATAAATGTGGTTAAAGTTGCCAATTTGTATGGGTTTGTGGTGGTTCTATAACAAACATAACACAGAGTTTGCAAGCACATTATGATCTTACCATTGGCTAGCAGCCCTGTAGGCAATCACGTGGTCCTAGGCGTATCATATACAGTCTTACGGTCATCAGGGCTCAAATAGATGTTAAATTTACATTTGAGAATCTATACCATTGGAAGATATTTTCCATAAATTAATCTGCGAAACAAATGTAAAGTATTGTACACAGGGCTATCTATTTTCCCCCTTTGACCTTTTTTCAGAACATTGTTTTTGTAAGTAGTAAAATTTACACTGGTTTTTCCTGGTACAGATCTCGGGTCAAAGGAAAAGGTTTATGATGTTTTTCTGCTTATTGAATGTTAGTTGATATTAACATTGAATGTTGCAGACACATTTTTGCAGAACAATCATTTCACTTGTGTAGAGATGTAAAATATTTCAAATTTTTGTCTGAAAGTGAGGCCTAATTAATTACTCTCGGTTCTTGTCCGCCATTTAATTGTCTTGACGAGCAGCGACTTGTCATGGAAAATGCTTCACGTGAAACAGAAAAACTTGGATATTGATGATGATGCCTTTAGTGTATCTTGTGTAGTGGCTTTTTTTATTGTTTAGCCTGTGGTCTTGATTCTGGAATGTTTTACTCATCAATAACAAACATTTAGCACCATTAACAAGTCTCTGAAGGCTTCTCTAGTGCTTCATTTCAAACATCAGCGTTAATAGCAGTAAAGAAATTCATAGGCCTTGAGTATAATCATGTTTCTCTGCTGTATTGGGAATTTTACAGATTTTAATCAACCTGAATGGCAAACTTTGTCAATCCTCTTTTCCATATGACCATCCCCATTCTTTGTATGGTGAGATGGGTTTTGCGGGCGGGTGGCAGGGGAAGACTTCTTTTGAATTCTTGACCTCCGTACTCTCAGGACTAAGACGTAACTATACATATTTTTATGTTTGTCAATCATGATTCTTGGTTTTCATGTCAAATTGTAAATAAAGTGAATACCATCTTTCTGTCTGTTTTTTCCTTTATGGATTGCTGCCCTTTCAATTTTAAACTTTTCTGGGTTACCAAATGTATGGCGTCTTTTAATTGTGTCCATTTCAGCATCTATATTCCTGTTTAAGTATAAAATGGCTCTGTAAAGTCAACTTGGTGACTACGAGATCGAATTTTCTTTCAACAATATCTTAGTTTTTCAAACATAATCTATTTCCAAGGAAAATGCTGCCTGACTTATTCTGGTAATATTTCAGATTTAGACTCTTGTAAGATTTGGCAAAAGTTTGATCTGAGTGTTGGATTGTGTTTCTTTGTAGCACTGCTGGCTGCCCATTTGGGGAGAGTTGCCATTTCCTTCACCATGTACCTGGTGGCTATAATGCTGTTGCCCAGATGATGAATCTGCCTCCTGCCCCAGGCCCACGAGGTGCAGCAGCGCCGACATCTGTACCAAATGGTGCTGGTTCAGCAACAGTTAAAACCAAAATTTGCAATAAATATAATACTGCCGAAGGATGCAAGTTTGGTGATAAGTGTCATTTTGCTCACGGTGATTGGGAGCTTGGCAAGCCTATTGCGCCATCACCACCTCACACAATGAGTGCAATTCCTGGACGATTTGGTGGCCGCATGGAGCCAGTTGTACCTGGACCTGCTGCTAGTTTTGGTGCTTCAGCGACAGCCAAAATTAGTGTGGAAGCTTCCCTAGCAGGAGCCATCATTGGGAAGAGTGGGGTGAACTCCAAGCAGATTTGTCGTCAGACAGGTGTTAAGTTAGCTATTCGAGAGCACGAGAGTAATCCAAATCTGAGGAACATTGAGCTCGAAGGTACATTTGAACAAATCCAGCAAGCAAGTGCAATGGTAAGAGAGCTTATTGCCAGCCTTGGACCAGTAGGTGGCCCAGGAAGGGCACCTGCGATTCCTGGAGGCCCTGCCCCTCCAGGGAGCAACTACAAGACCAAACTGTGTGAGAATTTTGCGAAAGGTTCCTGCACATTTGCGGAGAGGTGTCATTTTGCACATGGAGCAGCTGAGTTGCGCAAATCTGGAGTTTGAGAATTTTTCATTCAGTCTAGTTGATATCCTTTCTCCTGAGTTTGAGTTGTTCCTATGTAGCATCTTCCTAGTTTTGCGAGCTAAACCAATATAGGTTAAACAACAAATTTTCTCAGCAGTTTTTCTCCTAGGAATTTGAGCTATCTGGTTTTCGATACTTTAGCTACTAATTGTTTTACTATATCTGATAGATACTATTGAAAGTAGCGAAGGCCGCCAACTATTATTTTACTATATCTGTTTTTCTTTTCTTTTTTTTTTTTTGTTTTGTTTAACGGTAACAATTTACATTATTTCTATTCCTGTACGATGGGAAAGGGAGAGCCAATTGGACTTGTAAGCGATTGGCGTGTGAACTTTAGATAGTGCATTACTGCGCTCTATGGTCTCTTGAAGTGTATAGCCCTTGGTGGTGTCGTATTTGTGCTTGAGAGGTTGCACATTCACAAGGGTCATGCGTTCGAGCGAGACGTATTAGCCCAGACACCTGATTTCATGGGTTCGACCCCTAATATGGGCGTGTTGCCCATTTAAGTAACCAGCTTGTAGAAATTTGTCGTTGGCCTTGTTTCGTTCCTTTTTAGCTCCTTCCCTCATCTCTGCTATCCTCTCTGTTTTCTTTACTGCGTGGCTAGTCTTTTTTTTTTTTTTCCCCCTGCAATAACAAATATCTAACATATTCCTACTCTTACATTATTGGACGAGTCTAAAAAAAATTTGTATGGAAGTTGGAGGGTGAATTTAGTTAAGTGCACTGTTGTACTCTATGAAATTTTTAAGAACAAGAAATTGTGTGATGCACTAGACGGGATTTTAATCCCTGACCTAGTGCACCGGAGAGCTCTTAAAGGGACTCTCCTTAATCATTGGATCAAGACCAATGATTTCACGATGTGGCTAATTAGCTACAGTCTAATATAAGGGTAGGGACCCTTTTAGTAAAGCAGAATTTAAAAACACCAGGTGGCGGTTTTAAATAAGTAATAGTTGACAACAAGTCATCTTTCGGAATTTTTTTTCCCAGATAAAACATGGGTCCGAATCGAATGCGAATGGTCATTGCAGTCTGCCTTCTTGGCCAAACTTGATTTTTAACCTTTGCTAGTGTTTTTGGATATTAGTTTTTTCTTTTTTTTTCTTTTAATTTGAGTGGATTCGATTTCGATCACCATCATGATCCTTCGAAATCATAAATTACTTATAAAAATTATTATAAATCGCTTACAAACACAAACTGCAACGAAATTCAAATACACGATTTTTTGTAAAGAAATTATCAATCCTTGTCAATTGAGTCAATTTATGAGCCAATTTATGTTAACGTGTGAATATTAGCTGATCGTGGAGTCCAGTGATATTCTTCACTTCCCGAAAAAGAGAATAAATTCTTTTTTCTAGCCTACAATTTTACCCCATGGTATATAGTACATCTGGATATGCTGAAAGGGTTGCCATTACTTGCCAAGCTGAAGATGGAGTGCGCAAACTAATTTTGATTAATGCTTGATGGTCTGTTTTTTATTTCCTTCCTGTGAAGTAAATCTCGATTAGTTGATCACAAAAGGCATGGAGTGGAGGCATCTTCTTCCGGTGATAATTTTCTCCTTTTAACTCGTTGGTCACGTATATTGAAAATAAGGCACTATCCAAAAAGCTGATATAGTTTTTTTTTTTTTTTGGGCGGGCGTAACTAAAGACATTGATGAAGAATTCATGATGCATTCGATCAAATGAAAGAGTCTTTATTGAAACTCTATTCTATCAAAAAAGGACTAATTGAAATTCTTATGTCTCAAATCTATCCATGTTGAGGAGAAACTTAACATGGGATGAAAACGAATTACCACGAACATGTAATATCCTCACTTATTACTAAAATTTCCACTCCACGAAAGTCACTAATAGTAATAAACAACTTTTACATAGATGCTAGAAGTGAACCTACGAATGACATTATCGAAAAAGCAAGCTTGTAAATCCTAAGTAACCTAAGATCAGAAATAGTCGAATACAACAAGTGGACCGTCCAACTTAAAAAGGGTTCCAAGTCCTTATTCAAAGCAAGATTTAAAAGGTCCAATTATCTAATCTAGTCTAAGTATAAGAACCACCAATGTTAGTAGCCGCACCAACATGGGTGTTATGGGCAGCATTAGTCCTGCCAGTCCCAGTGGCCGTCCCAATGTGGTGGGACTCAACCACGCCTTCGGTAACTTGTCCGGTGGGCTGTCCGGTGCCATGGCCGGGCAAGGCCGACTGCTGATGAGTCCCGGTAGGATGTCCTGGTGCACCCGTGGTGGAATAGGTGTGCGGCTGGCCAGTGTTTTTGGTTGCATTCCTAGCCGCAGCGTTATGCTCCTGAGCCGCACGCTTGTCAAATTCAGCCTGATTCACCTTCTGTTCCTTCCTCTCTGTCGCCATCTCTTTCTCAGTTGGATTATTTGCAGCGGCACGATCAACCTGCTCAGACAATTTAGTTGCAATACATGTGCTTCATCCCGTTTTCAGAAATTAGCAGAGAAAGGCGTGACACAGGGATTTTATGATCATGCTTAATAGTTTTGGCGTAAAATTGGCATTCAAGAACTAGTAGATGCATGGAGCCAAGAAAATGGTTCGGCATAAGGATTTGGAGTGCACTTTTCCAGACATGTTTCAAGTCTTAAAAAAATTGCGATATTGTTCAGTAAATTGCATGTCAAAATTGAAAATTAATGCTAGGGAAAGGGATAAATAAGTGCAGTATATATAACCTTCTCTTGCATGGTGGCCTTGGTTTTCTCCATTCCGGACTTGGCTGAGGCGGCAACATTGGCTGCTTTCTCCTTGATGGCCTGCATTTTCCACTCTCTCTTTTGCTCTGAAATCTAACTTGGTAGTGTTAATTTGCAAGAAGTTATCTAAGAGAAACTTTGTAACTGTTTGATTGATGATTTGATTCTTGAACAAGGTCCGAGAAAGCGGTTAAATAGATTGTGGAAAGTATGGAGATAAAGACAAGTGTTACTCAAACAAGAGGAACACTTGACTCCAGTTTTCGTGGGGTTTCAAACACGTGTCCACAAGGTGGCATCCTCAGAGGGCAGTTTACCAATCCGCGTAAAGAAAGATAAGGCTTTGTCGGGAATTTTCCCCGAGAAGACGGGCCACGCCACGTAGCAATAGGAATATGGCATTGCTACCTTTTAGGGCTCCATTGATTTTGAAATGCAGCCACGGTTTGCCTCCCCTAGGGTTGCTAGAGATTCAAGGTGCTCCCGGGTCCTTCGTGAACACCTCGATCGAGCTCGATCAAAATCAAATTTGAGTGCTAGAGATTCAAGGTGCTTGTGAGTTATTTGCAAGTAACTTGGTCGAGTTCGATTAAAATCGAATTCGAATCGAGTTTTAGCAGTTCGTTTTTGAATTTGAATCAAGTATAGACCTTAGAAAATGAGGTTCAAGTATTTGACAAACTTATTTGAATAATTAAATTTTTAATTGAAAACAAATATATATGTGAAATTATACTTATAAGTATGAAAATTGTGAAATTTATCACAAAAAAATTGAGTTCGAGTATGACATGACTCGTAAGGATTCTCGACCTTATTCAAATTGAGCTCGAGTTTGTAAACTACTTGCTCAGCCGAGTTCAAGTCGAGTTCGAGAATCAATGATCGAGTGATCACTATTCGAACTTGAATTGACTCGAATGCACCCCTAACCTCTATCATCAAGGAGTGAAATATGCTTAAGACCACATCTTTAAGTTAAAGAAAATGGGTATAGTAAATAGCTCAATAGTTTCCAACCTCTAGAGTCTAGGCATTTAGTTTCTTTGAAGTTTGGTGTAGTTTATCACTCATTCATTTAGAAATTTCGAGTAAATGATTATTTGATTATTTATATTAACAAAAATGTATTTCGAGGAGTTGAGGATGAAAAGGTTAAAATTTTTTTATCAAAACAGAAAGGCTAATCGTGAGTAATTGTAAATGATTTTGTATGTTTTTTTTAAAAAAAGTAAAATAATACTTTAACTTCGACTGTTCGAGTAAACTTCGAGTATGTCCTAATGTTCTTTCTATATTATGTCCTTATATTAATTCTACCAGTTACGTAAATATTAATATGTCCTAATATTTTAAATAAAAAAAGAGCACGTACAAAATTTTAGCGTTGTTTTTTCTATGACTCCCCCACTGTCCCCTCCCCACCCCACCGGTTCTAAACAAACGAAGCAGGCAGGGAACCCACCATGTCAGGGAAAATCTTAATTAGGGTGAAAACGAACCAAAAAAGCACACTATAATCACTTATTGCCGTACTTATCAAACATGACCTGCGAAGAACTCAAACAAACATACTGACGGGATTAATGGTTGAGTCAGTAAGTCATTAAAATATAATGTTTATAAATGCTGATAATATATTTGTTATCTTAGTATATGTAAGGTGTGTTTAAACATTAATTATTGTACTTAAAAAGATATATTATGAGAATATAAATATTGATAGAGCACTCAATTTCATTTTTTATTATACTTTACGAATACAGACTCGTAGTCAAAGACAAATCAAATTTATTTTATTTAATAATACAACAAAATTTTAAACTAGAAATTATATCTAGTTATCGAGATACAATCGACGCGCGTGCAACACGACAGGAAGTAATATAGTATTAACTAATCGATGCGCGTGCAACACGACAAAAAGTAATATTAACTAAATTGAATGCATTATACAGATACACGGAGTATGTGTGTGTGTCCGGAATACATATAAAAACGAATTGTATGGCATAGGAATATATACAACAATTGTACTAACAAAATATTAATGCCATTAAGAATGTATATATGTGTGGAAACCCTCCATATTGGCACTTGGGATCCTCGGTGACATGTTTTCTATGCCAACCCAATGCCACCAATAGTGTTGCGCCAAGTGTCATGTTATTATTTACACTTGTGTTAAACCAAACCAAGTTGAATTATTAGAAAATTAAAATGTAAATAATAACATGACACTTGGCGCAACACTATTGGTGGCATTGAGTTGGTATAGAAAACATGTCACCGAGGATCCCAAGTGACATATTGGTGTTTACTATCTATGAGCTAATACTTGCTGGAGACATCTCGTTGTTAAGCATCAAAGTCGAGCAATAATGATGGAATGGGAACTTCTCAGTTTGAAAGTTCTAGCGATTAATTTTACATAAGAAAGTAAATAAATATAGTTAAAGCAACATTTGGTCAACATGTAAAAGTCTAAATTAGTGGTAAAATTAGAGAAGGATATCCAAATTTGAAACCTTGATAAAAGTGTGTTTAAGCAAACCACCGCCGGGTTCCCTCATAATTAAACCAGTTGGTTAAATGAATTTGACCAAGTAAACTGCTCAAAGCAGATTCAAAAAGCGGGCTGGCCTGGGGGCGGTCCACCCGACGAGCGGTTCAACCTCCGAGCCAATTACTGTGCTTATAACCAAAATTTCATGTTCAATAATTAAGCACTTCACAACACTACAATGGAATGAATGGCAGACAAATGCTTGTTCAAGAGGTGAACTCAGGATTTATCTTATCATGTGGTCTGAAGAAGTTGGAAATTAAGATAGTTCTACTCTGGCCTGAAATTCTTGCTGGCCCGGAAACTACGTACTGCTTGGGAAAATACCAAATATTCATGTCATGTGTGATCTAACATAAAAATAGATTTCATTGCTTTCGAAAAAATTAACATTTGAATTCCTCTAAACAGCACCATAAATCTATCAACATGTGCAAGTTAAAGGTTTTAAAGAACCTCCAATGTTATTCCCTTGTTCCAAACCATGGCTAATTCTGTATTATTCCCTTATTCCAAAACATGGCTAATTCTGTATAATACAACCCTAGTTATAAGAGGATCATCCCTTACTACTAAACAAAGTATTGGCTCAAACTAAAACATGCGTCATAAACACTCAGGCTAGCTAATATGTAGCACCAGGTCCATAACCAGTCCTAGCTCCTCCGCCGCCAACCCCGGGGTCTTGAACTCCCGGTCTGCCCACATCCACCCGGTCAGGATCAAGAACACCGGTCCTTCCACTCCCCGTGTTCACTCCAGCAGGATACTGCGACCCAACAACTCCACTAGTCACGCTAGTTGGATAATCCTCCCTAACCGGCCCTTGAGCCGAGTAACCAGCGTGGCCGAGCGGATCACCCGCCGTGTGGAGGTTGTGGTCGCCTCTCCTGGCAGCTTGGCGCATCCGTCCCTTCTCACACTCTGCTTCAAAGAACTTTTCCTCTTTCTTCCGCTCAGCCATCTCCTTTTTCACTGGATCAGTAGTCATCTTTTCAGCCTGCATATATACGTACCCAAAAACAACAAAAATATATCAATACTGACACACTCTACCAGCAATCTTGGGTTGAATTGGTAAAATCATTGGTTTAAACAAAGTCGTTTTGAACCAAAATCGAACTTTTCAGCCTCCTAGGTCGTGCTAAACAAGTTAAAACAACTTACCTTTTCTTGTAAAGCGGCCTTGGTCTTATCCATACCGGACTTTGCCGAAGCAGCTACGTCGGCTGATGTTTCCTTTGCTTTCTGCATTTTTCTCTCTGTGGCAAAGATTAATTATGGCTTATTTCTGTGCCAAATCCCTTGCCTATAACTAAACGAGCATATATCCCTTGACCATACCATGCTCAAGTGACCAACTTCACATGGTTTTATCGTATGTGCATGGGCGTGGAGAGGATAGGAAATGGGAGGCGGTGACACGTCGTCGTGGGAATACACGTGGAGATTGAAGGGACAACTTAGGTGCGGAGATTTGACGCTTGTCGAGGGAAGTGGATAAGATTAGAAGTTTGGAGATGATGACTGAGGAGAGGGAGAGGAGGATCTTTAACTTGCTTCTGTGCTGCTACATTTCGTACGTGGAGCCCTGCAATGGCTTCAAAATTGTTGTCTCAAACTATGTGCTACACGTTGTGTTCAGTGATAAATTAAATAGGGAAATGATTCTCCATACGACTGAATTATCTTGCTAGGATTGCAAATAAATCAAATCCTTGGGAGTTGATTTGATCAAATCGAGTTATTGAACTTGAAATGAGCAAAGAAAAACTCGCCAGCCAACTCTCTTTTTCTAATTTTTATTTTAATAATAAAATTATATATGTGTCTCTAACATTTGTATTATTTATTAAGAAAATGACTATTTTATATATTTTTAAAAAATAATTATTTTTTATTTTTTAAAATTCTACTAGATTCGAATTTGAAATCAAATTCAAATTTAAGTTTTACAATTAAAAATTCTTTGAGTTTAAGTTCGAATTTGAACTTAATAAAATCGAGTCGAGTCGATTATGTCAAAATTCGATTCGATTCGATTCGTTTGCAATTTTAAGTCGGGTAGACTCGTTCGAACTTATGTGACTTAGCTAAAAGACTAACATATCCAGTATTTGCGTTCTCTTCATCTTCCTCGTTATTTTCAGCCTCCACCATTGCACCAAACTCTGTCTCTCCACATTTGTCTCACAACCCACAAGGCTGCAACAACTCGCCTCTCCCACATGCTCAAAACGCTCAACCACTAGCCCTGCATTCCCTAAATCCCAATTTCAACTGCTGCCTTTCCTCAAAACACAGCCGAAACCCACTTTAATTTCTTCTGTCGCCAAGAAAATAAATTAGGAAAACATTGCTTGGCTTGTATTATTATCATTTATCGGAGGAATTATACTTTTGTAATATAAAGAAATATCTATGCTATACACAAAGGTGGAGGGAGATTTTGGTGTAAACAAAATTTTGTCACTTTACCTTTTTCTTAAACGACCTTTACTAACTACCTAATATAATCAAACACCAATTATGGTTATGAACTATTTCTGAATAACTATCTATTTATACACTTTGTTATGGTGAATTTTTTAATATCTATTGTCAAAATATAAAACAAATTCTTCTGGAAATGATATTAATTTGCTCAAAAAAAATTTTAATGGTATTTTCCTATTAGTTGCACACACATTGGCATGTGCCCTAAATACTAGTCTCAATTAAACATGTCAATTTTGAATAGAACAATTCCTACTTTCTTGTAATGCTACGAGGAAACCACCAGCCTTTGGGTTGGTGGCTACCACCAACTCTTGCCTCCCATCAATTGTCACAATATGTGACTTCTTTTAAAAAAAATCAAGATGGGTGTGTAGTGTACCTGTTTGGTCCGATGGTAATTCAGTTCCCATCGGCTCCTTATAGACCTAGTTGGACCTCCCTTTTAGGTTAGAATAGAGTAGGATTATATAGATAAAATGACGGGCCTCCTCTTTAGGTTATGATAGAGTAGAATTATATAGATAAAGTGACGATTGACAAAAAAAAAAAATTAATACTACGAGGACGGCGAAGTGAAACTGATTTGGAGCCAACAGTGTTGAGTCGTTGCACTGTTGAAATACGTGTTCAATTGTTTGCCGTGCTTGAAGTCTTCAAACAGGTTTAAGATAGCATCACAGACAGAGGGGAAGTAGTCTTCATTTATTCCTCTTACCTAATCTTGGACTTTAATTAATCTCAACTACACGAAAAGAAAGAGGTAGTTGGCAATTGGATTCCTATTGTGATTGAATTGAAATGGAATTAATGCAAAATTAGGTAAAAGGAATAAATGAAGGACTACTTCATTTATAGACCTGCGTACTAACTTGTCCATCTGCGTACCTAAGTATTGGGTAAAAGGTGGCCATCTGAGCCCAATCGTGATTCTTGCTTTACAAAGGGCATCCCTGAACATGTGCACTGAACAAGCTTGAATTTGAGTTTTACAGAATCTTCTATCTGAGAGTCTGAGACACCACCACCAACTGATAGTTGTATTGTATATGCCAAAACGCTTTCTTGTTTGTTAAGAGCACTTAAAAGTTGGGTATGCATTTGTTTGTTAAAGTGCCCTATTCACAAATTTTACGTAAAAAATAGTTTATACCCTTTTTCTTAACATGTGTTTAGAAACATGAATTTCAGTTTTGCAAGAATCTATCTGAAACGCACTTATGTGATGGTAGTGTATTTGTCAAAGATCTTTTTTTGTTTGTTGGAGCACCATTTGGTTTGCTAAAGTGCATTTTTCATAAATTGTACATACATAAATTGTATCCTTTTTCTCAAGAGTTTATGAAGAGTTTTTCTCTTCGTCTTTTCTTTTTCTTTTTTCTTTCGCTTTTCTTATTGTCGAATGTTCATGCAACTTTTGTCGATGAAATTGCTTGGATTATTCCTCGTGATGAGCGGCTAAATTTCTTTTTCTAGTCAAGGAACAACGGAAGACTTGGTTAATCTAAACTTGTGAAAATCGAATTGAATATTTTTATTTCTTTTATATACTGATATTCGTATGTTCTCTGATTTAATTTCTTATGGTTATTATTTTATTTGAATATCAAGGGCACCCGATATTTAATTAATCTAATAACCTAAAACTAGTTAGAGCAGTTAAATCCGTAATTATTTAAATTTTTTAAATTAGTGGTGACTGGCATGATTGAATTTGTGTCAGGAAAACATATGAGTTAACTTAAAATAACCCTCATAGCTTGTTATTTGGTTTGAACAGGGTTTCTCTAATTCTTAAGACAATTGAAAAATTGAACTCTGTGATCGTATCTAGAGTTATTTCTTGATTAGGGGAGTAATTAATAGTCATACCTTGATCACCGATACAGTAAGAAGAAGTTGATTGTCATCGTGTGTTTAGTAGTTATAAATTGTTTATCAGCGAATAAATAAGATTTTCATTATTTTGATGATCAATTTAGTGAACCATTTCCAAAGTTAGTCCTTGGTTAGAGCTTGTTTATTATTGATTTAATTTTAATAAAATATCACTTATTTTTTATTTGTTTATTTATTTTTCTTTGAGCTGTTTAGTTATCTTCATTTTTATAAAAATCCCCCCTACTTTGAACTAGAGGAGAAACGAATTTCTCCGGTCTCTGTGGATTTGACCTTATTTACTACTGTATACAAAATTCATAATTTATTTGACCAGGTATTTATTATTGTATAGGCTCGACGCCTGTCAAGCACCAACATGTTTATCATGTTCTTGGCTATCAATTATTTTTTCCAAAAAAAGAAAAATGTTCCAACATAGTGAACACAGTACTTCGGACTGACAAAGGAAATTTCAATGCCAAATCCCAGAAAGAGCAAGTCTTTGAGCATGTTTGAACTGGCATGAAAGTTTAGTTTCACAAGAATCCAACCGCTGAAGAAACACGCCCTCCATCTGATAAGTGTTTTGTTTGCGGATCTTTTTTTTTTTTTGGATAGGCGATTATTTTGAAAAAATAATTTTTTTTTAAAAAAACTATAGTATTTTTCTAATGTGATAATATATATATTTTTAAAAAGTATAGTATTTTATGCTTGTTAAAATTTAAAAAAAGTATAGTATTTTATGTTTGCTTTTTCGTTTTCGGGTTTTCTTTCTTTTTGTCCAAGTGTAGAGTTCTCTAATTTTTAATCACAAACAAATTTTCAGCTACCATCCAGAAAGCAATTTTCCTATAAAGATATACTTGTAAAAATAACCAAACTAACTTTCTGCAAAAGCACATACACTTTTGCATGGCTTGGTTTATGCTCTTCCAATAATTTTTTTTTTCTTGTTTAAATGTAACCAGTTTTTGCAAACAGTTTGATTTTGCACTGATGAAGCAATCTCAACTAGTCAATTCTATATATTAAACCTGGCATAGTTTTGGTTTTTGTCTATTGCATATCACTTTCTTCATAAATACTCTCTTATACAACTTGGTTTATCAATATTGACACCACTAACGAAACTTGGACGGTTGGACCTCCAACCCCAAAAGAAAAGAAAAAAACAAAAATAAAAAACAACATCATCTAACGGTCATGGAGAACCGGATCCGAGGATGTTGCTGGAGAAAAGCCCCAACTTCACTGCTGTTTCCATCTTTGTGATTCGTCTGTTTAATTTTGCTTTACAGGGAGGATTATGCCTTTTGGAGTCCACTTACAAAAAGTGTATCTCGTGATTCTTCTGTTTAATTTTATTTTATATGGAGGATTAAGCTTTTTAGAGTCCATCTACCTAATTTTTTACCAAGGATTATGCTTTCACAGTCCACCGGTAAAGGTGACTGAAAATCTACTAGATATTTAGAGTTCATCTACCTAATTTTATGCGGAGGATTATGCTTTTCGAATCCAGTTACAAGAGTGATTGAAAATCACGATATTTTTTAGTAATAAAAACAAATATGAGAATTCCTGAAAGTAGATCATCTTTTTAATTATTACTATCATTTAAGTTTTTTGTTCTTAAATGTAAAGTTTTGCAATTAAAATTTTTGATTTATAATTTCTTTTATCTTACCGTCCAACTCAACTCTTTCCATTTTGTTTAAGTCGTACGTCGCTTAATAAAACATTTTTATATCCTGATTTGTTGATTGATTCAAGTTTAGCTTGAATCTGCAGCTGACAGGATCTCGGGACATTTTCAACATTTCATCTATGTTGCACACGTGACTCTCCCAAGATATTTTCAACCGCTTGTGCAATAATCTCAGCCGTAAAATTGCCGCAACTCTCCAAATCTACGGCGACGGTTCATTGGACAACGTAGGATCAGCCGACCAATTACATTTGGGAAAGTGCAACTTGTGTTTTTTTTAAAAAAAAAAAAAAAAAATTCTTTTGCTACTGCCACACCCTTGGCTTGCATCTTTTCTTTTTTTTCTTTTTCTAATAATTCTTTCAATAAAGATGTCTATTGTAATTTTTCCTTTTCGCATGCCTACACAAAGAGAATTTTGATGAGGAATTGTCTATTACTTACAAGACAACAGGAAATTCAAATTGCTGTTTTCATTTCTGTCGAACACAGTGAGGCTGTATCCAAATGGGATTGTGAGTTCTTCGAGAGAAATTTTAAAATATTTCTCTAATACAATTTTTAATTATCATTATATCTCACATACTCCCTCCGTCCCAAAATTTGGGACATTTTTCGGGAATAGCACTTTTTATGCACAGTAAAATGGTGGACTGCACTTTTCATATTCTTCCAGTTTTACCCCTTGTCTGACACACGGAAATAGCCAGCTAAAAGCAAAAGGTCACAGGAATGGTGAAAGTGTGCATGTGTTGTGGTGGGCCATATGTAATTGTTTATTATTAATTGATGGAATCTTGTCATTATTACTAAGGGTATAAAAGGAAAGTAGTAGTGAAAGTTGTTTGACTTTTGCCATAAGACTCTTATTTTGGGACAACAAAAAAGTGAAAACATGACATTAACAATGGGACGGAGGGAGTATATCATATTATTATAGTACAATTTTTTACAAAAAAAAAAACTTAAACTCCAATGCAAATGGACTCTTACATTTTCAATCAGCTTATTATTTGTTTAATTATTTGACATATACTGTACTACAAAATGTGTGATAATATTCATAAACAAATCACAAAAATAAGAGAACAGACGAGACTATAAATAAGTTTGGGTGTAGTGGAAGGAGTGGCACACTTGAAGTATCAGGTAACGAAACCAACCTCCTAATTAGTAAGACGTTTCACTTATTATCGATAAATTATATGTTCTAATTAATAAGACATTTCACTTATTATCGACAAATTTATATGTTCGAATCCACAATAAAACAAAAGAAAACAAGACAGCGGAGTGTCAAAAGTACAAATAAGAGCGCAAAAGTGACTTGACACCCCACAAACAATGCACTAAAAATGTTGGAAGGCGGGAAGGGTCCAAAATTACGTGCAGGCGTGTGGGTCCGAGAGAGAGAGGGAGAGATGCGGCCCACGCAAATTGTAAGGTATTCATTTCGAGAGGAGGGAAACGTAAAAGCTTAAAATCCGAGCGTTCCCTTTCCCACTTCCTATATAAACCAAAGAGGGCCGACTCCCCCAGCGGCCACCGAAAACTAAGGAGAGAGACAGAGAGGAGAGGAGAAGGCGAAAAGTAGCAGTAGAAAGAGAAAAGGGCGACTTCTTCGTGCTCTCTCAAGTGGAGGAGAGAAAGAGCTTCCCCGGAGGGAAAAAAATATAATATATATCCTCCTCCATTTTCATCAGGTATTGATCCTAATAACCTGCTGCTGCGTTTTCTCTTTTGCTTTGCAAAAAATTCTTCATTTGGATCAAAAGAGCATATATAGAGGTTGAGTTTAGATCTTTGACTGGAAGGCTGATTCATTGATAAATTTTATTTATTTTTTATTGATCATTCCATCCTTGAATAAATTCTCAAAAGCAGCTAGAAGTTATGAGTAATTTTTGCATGTATGGATCGAATGTTCTTCATTTGGATGGTGTGCTGTAGAGCTCTGATTTCTTTCTTTCTTTCTTTTGATTCGATTTTGAAACCTGAAAGAAGAGCTTAAAAGGGCAAAAAAAAAAGGAAAATTTTTTTTCCCTTGATGAATGTGCTTTTCCTTTTCAAATTTTGTTAATTGGATTATGTAATGCATTCGCCAGAGGAATCTGATTTGTTACGTTTTTTTTTTTTCAAATACTACGTGCATATGAAATGGATCCAGATTTACCAAACCCCATGTCTGATTCCCTCGACATTTCTGTCCAACTAATACTAAAATTTTGTAGTTCCAAAATTGGAAGAACTGCCCATTACCACTCATATGTTGTTGCTCCTCCATATTCAAGAACAAACTTCTGCATACAAACGAATGCAGAAGGAATTTCAACTTCTCAGTCATGGTGTTTATTATAGACCAAATTTTGGTAATAGGTCCTAGGATCAAAGAGAGAGACTCACCAATCCATACTTCCTTTCTCAAGTTTTGAAGCCTTGCAACTTCTCATTTCTTGAAGCTTTGGATGTATAATTATCAACTTCAATGTAAATTTGAAATTCAAATTTAGACATTCATTGCATCTAGACTTTTTTTTTTTTTTTTGTAACAAAAGGGACTATATATTAAAACAAACTTAAGTTATAGGTACAAAACGAGGCATCTAGACTTTTTAATGTATACATGTTAATATACGAAATGCTATTCCTAATTTTATTACTGGCATCAAAATGAAATTAACGTGTTGTTGGAAAAGGTTGATGCTTAACACAAGCGTTACAAGTACATTGAACTACATGTCTCATGGGCTGCCAATTTTTTTTTATTGACCTTTGACCAAAAGAATAAAAAATTGGGCTACCAACTACTGAGTTTTTGATTTGTCACATGGGATGTGGGTCGGATGGTAACATGTTGATTAACCTTTTCTGTATACATCTCCCACTCGTTAACGCTTTACAAATTACAACTTTGGTTTTGTGTCTTTTTCCTATACGGAATTACTGGACTTCCTTAGATGGATGCCTTTCCTCAATTTGGTAAAGAGTTGAGTGGTTAGTGAATTTAACATGTGGAAGCTGTGGGGTCGTATTCTTAGTTGTTTAATCTTGGACAATTACTCCTCCTTGCAATGCTTAATGATTACAATGGAACTCTTCATTAAGCTCATAGATTTAAATTTCAGAGATTAAGGGTTATTAAAAGAGAATGCAGATATTATGAATACTTTGGGGAAAATTTTCCATTATTTTCAAGAACTTGTGGAAAAAATGTTAATTGTATTTTTGTAGAGAATCATAGGCCAATGATGTGATGTTTTAATGAGTGGCCAATGACTTATAGCTGTATTCAGCAGACGGCAGCCGGCAGGCGGACTGATGGCTACTTGCATTGAATATTACTACTAAAGACTTTTCTTTCTTGATGAAGTAAATTTCAGATTGCCATACATTAGAAAATTTATTACTAGATTTATACTTTTCTATCATATCCAGTGTTCTTTTTTTTTTTTGGGAGGGTACCATACCCGGTGTTCAATAGTCTGAGCCAAATCATCTTTTGACTTGGGTCAAGTACTAATTCTTAAAAAAAAGGAATACATCTCATTTTCATGACGAGGCACTTGTTGAGATATTTTCTTGTCTTATCAAATTAATTAGATGCAAATTGTATCTTTTTGGGTTGGCAAATATAAAAATTCGGCTCAAGTTGCATATGCTGTGATGTAAAGAAAATCATTTGGTGGGGGCCCACCAAATGTGTAGCAATAGTCGGATATGCTTTTTCCTTATTCGGTACCTTTGCAATTTATGTAGCATAATTATTTTTTTTGGGGTGATAAAAAGCTCTATTCTTGCAATTCCCCAAGAACAAAAAAGAACCCAAAAGGAAAATATTAAGCCCTCCATTATCATAAGGATCTTGTACTAATGCAAAGGTATTATGTATTAAAATCCTATTGTAAACTGATGTCTATGCGGAGCATCCTAAGTGTATTCCGATAGGAAAGGCTAATGTCGCCATCTAATCCAAGTACATAAAGGACATTGATCCTGCTATTTAGCTGAGCCAAGAAAATAGATATTCATGGGTTCTCGCCTTGCGGGTGCTTGTATATTGAATTAGTTGTCTACAGAGCAGATGTCTGTATCTTTGGTTAAATTACAATTGGTGGAGATTGGTCTGTCAAATTCTGTTGACTTTGTACAATTTGAATATTGAGTGGCTTTGTATTTGACGAAGTTGTCCGTCCCTGAAAATTAATATGCTGTGAAAGCAATGGTTGCCTGCATTATAGCTCGTCAGATTTCTTTTAATCAAACTTTTCAACCTAATAATTGCTTAGATTGTGCAGATCATTGACCAACTTTTGTGTTCTTTTTCTGCGTGCTTGAATATTTTGAATTAGTCGTCTATAGAGCGAAAGAAGATTTAGTTGATTAAATACCATTGGAGTCTGTCAACTTGTTGCATCATTAGACCACAATGAAGTTGCTATGGCTTTACTATTCAGCCGCTTTATATTTGCTGAAGTTTTCCTTGGTCTGAAATTTCCATTGACAGCAAGCAATCTAGTTTTAATTCTATTATGATTCGTTACTGTTTACCTGCATTATAACTCATTGATTTGTTAGCTACCAAACTTTTCATTCTATTTTAATACTGTCCAATCTAATGGTTTCTTACATTGTGCAGATCATTCAACAATGGGTGCTGGAGGCAGAATGAATGTTTCCACTGAGGCCAAGAGGTCGAAATCCGATGTCCTCAAAAGAGTTCCCTATTCAAAGCCTCCATTTACCGTGGGAGATGTTAAGAAAGCCATCCCTCCCCATTGTTTCAAGCGGTCTGTTATTCGCTCTTTCTCTTATGTATTCTATGATCTCGCAATTGCCTCTCTTTTCTACTACGTTGCAACGACATATATTCCCCTCCTCCCTCAGCCTCTCTCCTTTTTAGCCTGGCCGCTATATTGGATATGCCAAGGCTGTGTGCTAACTGGTGTTTGGGTCATAGCCCACGAATGCGGCCACCACGCCTTCAGTGACTATCAATGGCTTGATGACACTGTTGGCCTAATCCTCCATTCTGCTCTCCTTGTCCCATATTTCTCTTGGAAATACAGTCATCGCCGCCACCATTCAAACACTGGTTCCCTAGAGCGTGATGAAGTATTTGTACCTAAAGCTAAGTCCAACCTTAGATGGTCTGCCAAGTTTCTCAACAATCCATTAGGCAGAGTTTTGATCCTTGCTGTTCAGCTTACTCTGGGCTGGCCTTTGTACTTGATGTTCAATGTCTCCGGAAGACCTTATGATCGGTTTGCTTGCCATTATGACCCCTATGGCCCTATCTACAATGACCGCGAGCGCCTTCAAATTTACCTCTCTGACGTTGGTGTACTATCTGTCTTTTATGGGCTGTACCGTCTTGTGGCAGCAAAAGGGCTTGCCTGGGTTGTCTGTGTTTATGGATGTCCATTGCTCATCGTGAATGGGTTTCTGGTATTGATCACATATTTGCAGCACACCCACCCTTCGTTGCCTCATTACGATTCCTCAGAGTGGGATTGGCTGAGGGGAGCTTTGGCCACAGTTGACAGAGATTATGGAATTCTGAACAAGGTATTCCATAACATCACAGATACTCATGTAGCACACCATTTATTCTCAACCATGCCTCACTATCATGCAATGGAGGCTACAAAGGCAATTAAGCCTATCCTCGGAGATTATTACCAATTTGATGGGACGCCAATTTTCAAAGCAATGTGGAGAGAAGCAAAGGAGTGTATTTATGTTGAGCAAGATGATGCTGACCAGAACAAAGGTGTCTTCTGGTACAACAACAAGCTTTGAGTTTTGATGGCAAGTTTCAATCTTTAGTGGAAGATTTTACTCTCTTCCCTGTTAGTGTAGGTTGTCTTTTTCCTCCTATTTGTACCGAACCTTTTTCTTAAATTAGTTTAAGATTTTAGTTAATTAATTACTCTATTAATCATGGGAAGGTGCAATGAGTGCAGCAAGATAATGGACTCAGAAGCAAATGTACTGAGCCTTTGCTTGATTTGGACTGCGAAACAATTTTTTTGACAATGGCAGTACGTTTATCTAAATCCAGCTAAAGTTTCAGATGCCCTTTTTCTTTTTGGCATAGAAGACTGTAGCTAAAGTCGGTAAGAGATTTAAGCATACTTAAGCAAGATATATGCTAAAGGTTTAGTAAGAACTTAACTAACGTATTAACTTAGTAACTATTTGAACATCCTCCGATTGAGCTTAATAGTGTTCCAGATACAGTTGGATCATGTCGCATCCTAATTCCCAACTCTACTAGAATCAGTTAATCGATGAGATCCATCTTCAGAAGTTTAGTTAAGGTACTCAAAAATCCTCAATTGCTTCTGATTTTAACTCTACTCAGACTGAATCCTCAGACTTGATTAGCTTCCTAGCCGTTCCATTTCTTTCGCTCATAATTTTAACTGCTTGAGTTATATAGGGTCCTCTAGTCTTCCTCAGCGCTTACTACTTGTAATGAAAAAGAAGAAACAATAGCAGCTGACATAATCTCCCCTTTTGTTGCTCAATGAAGGAATATTGTGAAAGAAGGCAAACAGCCATGAGCAAGAGTCAAGTTGGTTCAAGTTGGTCTGCAAAAGGATGCTCGAATAAAACTCGAGGGGAATTTAGACTGAGTAATGAAATTAATAAAATGATAAGTGTGGATGTTCATTTATCTTTTCAAAGATACATTGAATCATTCATCCCTTATAAGATTCATTGGTGTGTTTATATGTCTTCTCGTAATTTGTTAGTTCATAATAGAACTACTAAATTCATACTAATCCTCTTCCCTCTATTTTTCTTTACTTAATTTATTAATTTATATTTGGAAAATTTGTCAAATTGGTCCCTAACATTTATCAAAAATACTTTTTTAGTCCCTAACATATAAAATCAGTCAAAATTATCCCTCACATTTAAATTGTGATCCAATTTGGTCATAATGCTCGTTTTTGCTCATTTCTCCCGCTAAAAATAGCACGCCTCTCTCACGTGATCATATTTTTAGGGGTAAAATCGAAAAACACATTTCATTACCGGTTGAAAGTAAAAGGATAAGGGACCACTTGACTTTGTCAGCAGGCAAAGCATCTCCAGCTGCAACACCACCTTCCCAGACACCCACCACCACCTCCTCCTCCTCCTCTTTCACTAGTTGTTGTTGTTGTTGTTGTTCCAGTTCAGCAGCAGCAGAAAATGGAGGAGGAAGAGGAGGAGGAGTAGCAGCAGCAGCCTGTGATCCTGTTAACCTAGCCAGTACGACAAAAGACATCCCTCCAAGGACATTGCTTAAGCACCTCAAAACGACGACGGAGCTTTTGAAGAGAAAAGAGGGAAGGCCCTTGGCAAGCAGAAACTCGATGCCGTTGAGGGCTTGGTATCTGAAGTTGCTGCTGACGCCCATGTGGACAGCCCAGGTGAGAGCGTTCAAAGGCATCGGAGGAGGCTTGTTGGGGGTCTAGAAATTGGGATCCATCTTCTTCCTCATCTTGATCAGGGCATTGGAGATGGCAGTTCCCACGAGTCCGGCAGCGATGCCTACGGCTGCAAAGAGGGTGCTTTTGTACACAAAAGTCCCCATCCGACTGAATACACCGTAAGCCCTCGGCTCGAACATGTGGCTGGGAGGACAAGCAACGAAGATGGAGGGGAGGCGGCCAGAAGAAGAAGCGCCCCAACCTCGGCGGTGTGTGCCAGGAGATACATGAGCAGAAAATTGAGAATAGAGCCGACGACGAGGGTGGAGAAAACGAAATCCAGTTCATTAAGGCCGAAATTAGGACGAGATGCCATGTCCCCAAACACGCAGGCCGTCACACTCTACAGCTTTGTCTTTGTCATTATCATCACTAACATTTCCAAGTTATACTTGTTAATTAAGGGATGCAATTTAGGATTTTTGAAACTGTAATTTGAGGGGGAAAGGTGAAAAGGAGTGGTGGTCCCCTATCCTTTTACTTTCAATTCTGGAAATGTGTTTTCCGGTTTTGCCCTAAAAATATGGTCACGTGAGAGAGGCGTGCTATTTTAGCCGGAGAAATGAGCAAAAACGAGCATTAGGACCAAATTGGATCACAATTTAAATGTGAGGGATAATTTTGGCTGATTTTATATGTTAAGGACTAAAAAAGTGTTTTTGGTAAATATTGGAGACCAATTTGGTAAATTTCCCTTTATATTTTATTAGTTTCACGATAGAATGCGGTATGTTGTCCCCGGTCGAAATTTCCACCTTCTTGGCTTACATGGGCTTGGACTTAGTTTGCTGATGGGTAGGCTTCGCGTTAGCTAATCGGTGTGTTTAGGCCCAAGATTTGAGCATTTTTTCTTTTCTATTTTTGACAAATAAGTCGAACTGAGGTGCAAGCCTAAATTCCTTTACAATTCCATTCTAGGCAAGGCTTGGAATTTGGTGCTCTAATTTAGCATCCAATGATATGTTTTCATAAGTATCAAATTTAAGTCGTTCGAGAATATACATGAATGCTACCCAACCTTATTTCTATCAAAACTACAGAGCAAAAAGGATAGTTATTACTTTTCAATAGTAAAACCTGATGGATTGTCAATTTGAGTTCGTCTTGTGCATGAATTGCCTTGTAAGTTCTGAATGTGAAAAAGGATTTTCCGAGATTTTATATTGCAAAATGCTAGTAAATTAGAGTATTTCTCTTAATCCGTTAGCATTGTTATTTTTAGGAAATTTTGCAGAAAAATATACTGCAACAATTTGATATATATGAGGTAAAAAGGTGATTGGAAAATGTGTTTACAGAAAATGGAATTTTTTTTTTTTTTTTTTTTGCAAAAAACCACAATCCAAACAATGCTGATATTAAGTGTAATGCTTACTTGTTTAGATAGACAGATGATTAATGTAGCACTTAATTAGCAAATGACACAAATTGAATGTGGATAACCTAGCCGAGCACATTACTCTTAGGCCTCAGCCTCAGAAGTGCCTAGTCAATGTCTCAAATCTCACTGTATATCATTGCTTTCAGTAAATCCAGCCATGCAACATGCAAGCACAGGAAGCTTAGGGGCACACACATACAAATAAAATGCGAGGACCAGCCTATAATGAGATATAATTGTATTTTCTGCTTTATCTTCTTTCTTTGTTCTTTTTTTCTAAGTGGTACACCTATATCTCAACAATATTCAGAAGGCCAGTCCAAAATCCAGAAATGAAAATGACAAGTACGAGAGCTGCACTTGAATATTAATCCAAGAGGCATATATATATATATATATATATATATAAAATTTGTGAGTGAGACACACTCTATGTGTTTATATGATATGTATCAATCAATCACCTAAGAGGATTGGTTATATGTTATTCGTGCACCCCAGCCGCCCGTCCTGAGGTCAAGGTTGGTCAACTCTAAGTTTATTTTTTTAAAATTTTTTATGGTTTGGGGCATTTTGATCAATTGGATTTAAATACACTAAAATTTAAGAATTAAGTTTTCATACACTGTCAATGTAAAGTTTATTTTACACTAATAATCGTGGATGTGTGTCATATATGCTAAAATTGAATTTCAAATTTGAAATTAAATTATGTGACATACAGTCAATACCGATCATGTACACACTAATAGCGTATAAAAAAAATTACCCAAAAATTAATATGCCATAAACAAGGAGCTAAACGCGTATTGAATAAAAATGACACCTATGGACATATTGTTCTAACCAATCAACAGCAAAGCTTCTAAAAAAATGGCATTGAATCGTTCAAAAATCGGTATTTTGTCAGAGACTAACTATCAATTTGGACATGACAAAGCAAGAACCAAACATTGTATTTTCTGTGTGTGTTTTACTCTTGAGAGAAGAGGGGTTGAGAGGAAGAAGCTTGTGATTGTGATAATCGGAAGCATGTTTTTATATGATGAACTAAAAAAAATTCTTAACCACATCATTGTATCATACCAAAGTATTCCATGAACAAAAGATTTTTTGTTAACTCGTTCATTTTCCAAGCAATGGTATAATTTTGTATCAAGCTAATGGTATGGACCTCTAATGCTACGTACCATGACTCAAACTCTATTTTAGTTTTTTTTTTTCAAAATTTTATAGCATGTTAAATCCAATTATCCAATTAATACGTTAAATCATACCTCAAATAGTGTATTTTTTTTCCTCAGAAAAACCTCTTTTTTTTTTAATGATCAGAAAGATTTGATAGAGATTAGTGTGTTGACCAATGTGGATTTCTTTAATTTTTTTTTTAAAAAGGGAAGACCGGAGAAAGTTGGCTTGAAACTTAATAATATATTTTTTTCCCCTAGTGGTGGATTTTTTTTTGGTTTGTATTTTGGCAGTTTCCCTTGTGGCAAACTTTAGAAGATTGGCTGGATGGTTAATTGGAACCTGCTAAGGCTAACCTAATCCCAGCATACGCAAACGTACCAGCTTGCCACGTGGCAGCAGAGTTGCTCGTGGGGAAGTGAGGTGGGCCGGCTGGACCAGCCGGCACACGAGTCCGGTGTGGATTGCTTTTCGGACGCATGACGTCAGAGTGAGATTTTGTTGGGCCTGGGCTGGCTACGAGGGACTGATTGGCGATTCATCGGAGCTCAACGGAACTGAAAATCATGATGATACGCACTCTGACATGAGCACGTGCAAATCTAACGGCTTATAAGCAATCATTCTTGCACGGACAAAGCCACTCTCTAATCATCTTTCACTTTTTTTCACTTTTTTACGTACCCCTGCATGTGCGTGAGTGCGTGAACAATACAATACTATACAGCCTCAAGTGGAGTAGCCTCTTCAACGATTTCTTTGTTCCCACTGTATAGAATGTAAAATAGATTAGATTATACGAATATTATCGTTATTATTAAAAAAAAATTGAGACCATTGATAAAATCGGGTCATTTCCTTGATTAAATTTCATGTTTTATGTTTTGATATCCTCAAACCCCTAGTCTGCATTTTCGATTCAGGATTTTCTGAAATATTTATGGAGATATGGGTCCATCCTCATCTCCCTTGTCCTAATATAGGGCTAGTTGTAAAACGTTGCATTAGAAAAAAGTATTGGCCTAAAAAAGGCAATTTGTAAGAATTTAAACAATTGGTGTTCTTAGAAGCATGTTTTGATTTGTGAAGATAACTAGAGTTGAATTCATCCAAAATTTTTCTGAACCAAAAACAAATAAAAAACAACACTACATAGCACACGATACTTAAGCCGGCAAAATCCGCCTATACCTGCATTTATGCTCGCCATATACTTCATGCTTTCCATTTTCCCATAAGCTTGGAAGTGTGGGGGGGGGGGGGGAGGGGGAGGGAGGGTTCCGGCCTATTCCTCCGGGGGAGTTTCCTCTAGAAATGATGGTGCTCAGTCAACAATTATAGCTTAGATTAAGGGTCTAATGTTGAATGGCGAACTTTTCACCCAACATACCAAGCAATATTGACAGACAAAGATGACTTTGCGTCCATATCTGGCAACACATAATGCGAACTAAAAGTAAATAATGTGACAGGAATATACTACCTGGTGTAGACATATGTGTATAAAAGTTTCACAAGAAAGTACAATAAGCGCAAGAAATTGCATGCGTTAACAACATTTTATGCCTGGTGATTGAACAAGTGTCAAATCTTTCAAGGTGAAGAAGTAATTAAAAACCACTCTTCTTTATAGAAAGTTATTTACTATCGTTAAATTTGAACCACATGATCGATTAAGCAATTGCAAAAAACTCTTACAACTATCAAAGCTATTAAAAACCCCCAATTATCTTGTGCCAAATTTCACTAGCCAGCATTCGTACGATCTTTTTCTTTTCTGTTTGAAAGGGATTAGGTAGGAGAGAGCTGACAACTTGTAATCATCTTTCTGGTACCAGAGAGACATAATTAACTTTCCTTTTAAGTTTCTTCCTAACGTCAATACGGAAAGAGCCCATCTTTATTATCTATCTATTTACTCTTGAATTGAGCTATCATATCATCAAACTTATGCAATTAGTTCTCGTCTTGAAAATGTCGACATGTTACTTGTAACCAGCAAGATGTAGTGTATGAATTTGTGTTTGATATTTGGATGAGAGTAGGAATATTTAGCGAAGGCGATGCTCAGTAAAATAAAAATCCAAATTCTAGCACTCTCATGCAATGAAACATGCTCCCTAAGCAACATACATAGGCTTATTTATTTACAGCTGAGAACGAGAGTGCTTGTCCTATTTGCTCCTTGAATTGGAAGCATTTGCACGTCCTGCCGAAAATTTTCTCAAGGATGGAAGCGGGTCTCATTTGTGTTCTTGGGTGAATATTGCGATGTTTCGGATAAGTTAATGTATAATTGATGAACCAATTATAGGGTGTTAGACTTTCCTCCAGGGTCCACTACCTGCATTTTTTATGCAGCTGTTAATTAATTCATAGTAGATTTGATTAATTAGTGCACCCAAGTCACTTTTTAATGTTAACTCACTTTTTAGTGCAACAGGATTAATACCAAAAAAAAAAAAAAATGGTAAGTTTGTTTGGACTGGTCTGAACTTAAAAGCCTATTTGTGTAGTTCACATTTTTAAGTTTAGTTACTCATCTTTCAGTCTGACGACAAGTTGTAAATCATGTTCATGAAACCTGCAGATACTCAAGAAATCAAACATGTCCCATTTCCCAATTAATGCAAGTGAGTGATTGGAAAAGATAATTATCTAAAAATCGGGGCAATGGATCTGCTGAAAGGTGAAACATTAGGGACAAGAGAAATTAGACAAGTCTACGAGAAAGTGCACTGAGACTAGCTCCAAAACCTTTTTGAACCCAGATGTGAAACTGTGCACATAATTCTAGTGAAGAATAGTTGTTGCCAAGAAAAGTTTCTTTAGTTTCAGATAAATAAAAGCAAGCAGTAGCAAACAGAAATGCGGAATTTACGTGTCATTTACCCTGAGAAAGACAACATGGAAAGAGCAGATGGAAGAAGGATACAGAAACTGGTGAAATCGTGAAAGCTGGAGTTGGAAAGAATTGGTCAATACCCAAGAGCAACCGGCACAAGGGACCACGCAGGTCTGGCTATATATCACAAGCACCAAAATGTACTCAGAGTCCATCCAATCTCTAACTTTCTCAAGAACAAGCCAAACATGTAAAAGCCAAAGAACATACCATCTGGGCACACTAGTGCCATAGTATAAGAGTCCAGGGCAAATCTTTTATGATTTGAACAGGGAATTATTATAGTGCTCCAGACTATGATTGTTGGGATTCTGAGGATAACTTCATTAGTACGTTGAGACCTTGATACTATAGCGGCAGAATTTGATTGTTAGTAAGGCAAAAAGGTGTAGTGACAGTGGAAACAGTTAATTTAAAGCGTTGTAGGAAAATGAAATTTGTTTTGGACGACCTAAATAAACAAATAGATATAGCAGAAGCACCTGTTGAGAAGGTATCAACTGGTCATGTTATTCTAAGAGAAAGACAATCAGAGGCAAGTAGGAAGGCAGGCGCATTAACTGTGAGCCTGAACAAGGATTAGTTCTGATGCAATACTAGAATCCGCCAGAAGTTGCTAGCACATGAATACTATTTTATCTATAATGAGAAAAATTATCCCAAGTCGAATCTGTTTTCAAGGATTTAGCATTTCTTATATGTAATTTTAAGGATTGGTGTTTATTTGCGAAAGTTGTTTAACAAGAGTACTTGACAGAATTTGCTAATTAAAGCATTTGTATGTAACGTGTGTTATTTTTTCATTTGCTGATCAACTGTAATGTTGATTAATATGTTTAATATATCTTCTACAGCGGATGACAATGAGCACTTTTAAATGTGATGTAGGGAAGATTAATCCTTTTTTTAAATGTGATGTACGTGAAGTAAAACAATGGTTGTGAAATGCGTCAAAGATATACTTTGAAAAAAAAATTACTTTTGAAAAACTTTCCACAAAAATGTAATCCAAACAATTCCGCAGCTTTTGAAAAACAACAACTTACAAAAACTTAGGGAATTTAACATGATTTGGATGTTTGCTAAATACCATTCGTACAACGACTAAGCGCAAGGATGACAAGACTAAGCGCAAGGAGAGTAAAGTTGTGATAGATTGTTATAAAATTATGAACACAGCTATGGAATTTATACGAAATTTTACTCTTTCAACTCTAAAGCTTAGAGATAATAATTTGTCCTAACATCTTCTATATTGACAGAAGCATTTGATACACATAAAGTTATTGGCACCTACATTTGAAAAAGTCAAAACCATGGCAAAACCTTGGAGTTCAGTTGTGTTTAAAGCTTTGAATTCGAGGGCATTCAAGTACCAAATAGAGGCAAATACAACTCAATGAAATGAAATTGAATTCTTTTGGTTTGGAATCATTGCTAAACATATTAATGCAGTACGTGGGAATGTTCTGCAAAAGCATGTTTAATTCAAGAAGGACATACAACGTAATGCCAAAAACCAGAAGCAATAACTTGTGATGAATTTCAAAGATCACGAGCACATAATAAAGATTTGATGGTAGGATTAGCAAAGAATATTGCAAGTATAAAGCAATATATGGTTCACCAAATCAACGAAAGAAAGATACAGAGATAGTAGTTTTTGAGACGTCTGAAACCTGGACAAAACATGGCCGTACCCAAATCCATAATGGGAGCCATGACATTTGGCTCAATTTCTTCCTACTACGCGCATTCTTGTATTGAGTGTCACGTATTTGCTTGTTGCTAGACATGTTAGTCCTTTATAATGACCTAATTGTCATTTACACAAAATATTTGTGATTGGCTTGTGCATTATGTTGTTAGTTCTTTTGTGGAGTACTAATTAATTATAAGCATCAGATGAACTAAACAGTTACCATGTATGATTGAGTTAAACTTCTTGTTTTTTCTTTAATTTTTTTGAGTCTAACGATTATTATCTAAGGAGGAACGTGGTGCTGTTGTAATTTTTTTTAAAAAAAAAATTCAAAGGATCAATAGTGATTTTTCACCTATTCTCTTAATGGTTCAAACCTGTGACCTGTTAGTTATAGGTGAAACGTCGTACGAACTAGATTATTATAATTGATCATATATCTTTATCATTATGTCACTAGCTAGAAGAGGAAACAAATTTTTCATCTTTTTAAAGATTTAATATTTTTTCTTTTTGCTTTTTGAGAAGGGAAATAGTTAAGACTAAGTTGAAAGAATACTGACGATGAATAATGGAATGGGACTAGTATTCTTAGTGCTTTCGATTTACTTAATCTTTTATCGACATATTGTACTTAATTCTTGTTTAGAACTTCTCATTGAGTTATAACCTTGGCATTTGCTAAATTACTTCTTAAACCAACATTCTTGGAGAAACACTCAATGAGAAAATTAAGCACACAATACTCTGCCACCATTTAACAAATGGCTTTTTTAACGAGTGCTCTATGGGCACTCGTTAACACACTTATATTCCACCCAACCTACTATGTATATACATACACTAATAATTACCATTTTCTCTTGCATTTATATACTTTTCCTAATTAATTCCGTTGTATTTATATGTTTTCCCTAATTAATCTTATATTTCTAAAAATCGAACACCTGAAATACATTTTAACCCAACCTACTATGTATATATACACACTAATAATTACTATTTTCTCTTACATTTATACACTTTTCCTAATTAATTTCCTTGCATTTATATGCCTTCCCTAATTAATCTTATATTTCTAAAAATCTAAAACCCGAAATATATCTTAACGAATGTACACCTGTTAAACAGTCCGTTTAACAAATTAGCAGTGACAGTTCAAGAAAAGGTCAATCAGTTAGTTCGTAATGTGTGGCTTTAATATATACTATGAATTGAATTCCCTCGACTGCTTGGCAACAGTCTGTTTTCTTCTTCTTTTTTAAAAAGAGAACATAAACAAAGCTTAACATTAGGGTTTTGTGATTTAAATATAAACCAAGTTGGCAACTACTGTGTTTCATGCTAAAGTTTGATTATCATATTGTTTTGCATTAATTTCGTCATCAACTCTAAGAGACAGAGGACTGTTTCTGTCATTTTAACTAGGCTCTTATAATATTATTATTACTCGGGGACCAATAGATAGATGAATTCCATACTTTATTGACTCTCTCCAATTCTTCAATATGTCAGAAAAGGATTCATTCAATCCTTGCCTCAACAGACAGCTTGTTTTTCTTTTCAAATTTTTTCTATCGGCCCTTCATTACTATATTCTATTCAACAAGTACCTTTGATTACTCTCCTATATATACAAACATCCCCCCTTTCTTCCTCACTAAAGAATCAACCAACCTTTGCAGTCCTAAGGAGCCACTCTTTCTCCAACCCCCTTCTTTCCTAACTAATTTTACAACTTACCATTTTCTTTTATCTACAGCTCAAATCTCAAGTTCCAGGTAGTCTTGATGTATATTATGGAAGGCATGACGAACAGACAAAATTGTGTCGCCAATACTAGCGTAACAGGTGCAGCACCAGCAGCACTAGGATTGCATAAGAATTCTCAGATGATATCCAAAGTGAAGCCCAAAATTCGCATAATTCACATATTTGCACCGGAGATCATCAAGACCGACGTCGCAAATTTCCGGGAATTGGTGCAAAGGCTCACTGGAAAGCCCACAGAGAACAAAAACGACAGTTGCACCAAGAAAAAGTTACCAAGAATTGTTCCCTCCAACAAAATTGAGGCATCAAGAAATACTTCCTGCAGTACTTTGCCCCAGCATCACATGATTCACAGGCCACTGGCGAAGAAAATGGAACTAAGAAGCCGTTTTCACTGTGCCAGCTTCAGAGAAAGGATTAAGGGTGAAGAAGAAATATGGAGAGGTGCAAATTCTGGTGGAGGTTTCTTAGGTGGTTTTGCTGAGTTGGAGGGCTTCATGGAACAGCTCAACCATGAGTTTCCATTGCTTCCTGCTATGCCCATGGAAGCTTCTCATATGGATGCTTATGGACAATCCCAGCTTGCTTAATTAGTAATAGTAGTTAGTAGCGTATTGACTTGAAAACAAATGTTGGTAATTTCTTTTTTTTATGACCAGCTATTGATTAATTATTCAATCTTTAATTATTTAATTAGGGTTTAAGGTAGAGTTTCATTTCTGGGATCCATCCCTTCTCCTCTTGAGTTCGATCTTTTCACTGCACTACTTCCTGATCATCACTTGAAGTTTTCGAACTCCTGGATGAGTATGCAATTCATCATATTTTCTTTGCTTTTAATCTTTCCTTAAACGAGGAATATCATATGGCATGGAGTTAAATAATGTAATTTGCTCCCCCAACTAAGCACTGGAAGCAAAATAAAAATGGAGTTCAATATTTGGATGTTTGTGAATGATTCAACTCATTCTCATTACTGTTAGTGTTTCTTTGTCCCGAGAAGTTTCCAGTGGCTTGTTTTTGTTTGGTTCTTTATCTTTAGGAACGTGCTAAACATTTTGTTGTTTTGCTATGGATGTTGCAATCCAAGGTTTTGTCTTTTTTTTTTTTTTCTTACCAACTCTTGGCCTTGATTTTCATCTCTATGTCTCTCTCAAAAACACAAACAAAATGCTAAATAATCCCTTACAGCGACAGTCTCTAGAGCCATTAATTACCTTTACGTCTTTCGTTTCCTTGATCAGATTACAGTTCGGCAGACCAAATTGGACTCAACCAAGACCTTGCATTTGAATAATTAATGTTTTTCATTTCTTGCAAGATTCATCATATATTATGATTTTAACAAGTTGACCTCGATGTCATGTGTTTATCCAATCCGAATTACTCGCCAGAAGAAGAATTCAGGGAAAAAGAAGCTAAAAAGAAGAATGATACCAATTGAACAACATGCTACATGTACTGAAACATTAGCAGCAATGATACAAAAATATAGTATTTGACAAATCATACAACGTTACGTGTCAAATGCAATTAAGGGATATATATATATGTACAACAACTTTGTATAGGGGTCTACTCAATTTACTACAAGTTGAGGCTCATGTTCTACAAGTTAAGGATTCCAAATTGGGTTATTTTGTACAACTTTGTATAACCCAAGTTGAGTTTTAATTTTGTACAACTTTGTATAACCCAACTTTGTTTACAAAGAAAATGTTTTGATATTATTTACAACAAGTTGAGGCTCATGTTCTACAAGCTGAGGATTCCAAATTAGGTTATTTTTAATTCTGGATCATGTTCTTGGCAAAATTTGCCCATTGCAATTTCAACACCCATTAAAAGTTCTTCAAAGACCCTTCTACGTACAAATTATGTCCAAAGAAGAATAACTTTTTGTTTACTATTTTTCAAGGGCAAATGCAACTTTGTCTAGTTATTGTGTATAGTTTACGTGTATTTTCTTCCAATACCAAATGTGATGCGATATATCCACCGTTTTAAGTAAATTGATTCGGTAGTTAACTAAAACTGATCAAGAAGTAGATGCATGGACCTAACGAAAATGTTTAAAAAAAGAAAAAAGAGTAAGAAAAACACAGAAATGGCACAGAATATCCTTAACCGGCCTGCTTCCACGTTACATTCACGATTGACTTCATTTTTATAATGGTGAAGATGATGACTCTATGTCTCTCATGAATCATAGCTCATTTTGACATACTGTTTTAGGCTTTATTAATTCGTATTTTGGTTGTTGCTTAGTCACGTCTGCGCAATTTATTTGGGCAAACGAATTAAAAAGTAGCAAACAAAGAAGAATTTCCTTCTCATCCATCCCCTCAAATCCAATTCAAAAAGTTCGTGACCACATAGGGCTTATTTTCGTCTGATTATTTTAACTGATTATGGATTTTCACTTTAGATAATTAGTTTTTGTGATGTTCTCAACTGTTTTTGTATTCTAATTATATATTTTTTAATATGATAAAAAATTAAAATCTATAATTATCTAAAGAGTAGTGGTTGTTGCTGATTTTGATTATTCTCCATAATCAATCTTCATAAATAGATTTTGTAAAATCTAAAGCAACCGAGAACAAGGTCATAGGAACCGAAGATTTACTTAATTTTTTCCTTTTTTTTTAATTATAACATATATTAAAAATTGTTGGCTGAATTAAGCCTAGACTTATAGGGAAATTTATTCGAAATTTATTCAACATACTTTGTCATTTGTCATGCTTATCACTTATTATTGATTAGAGTTGACGACTATATATCTATATATTTATAGTTATTGAAACATGCAATCAACTTGAATAAAGGAAGTAAATCCTTTCTTCTTCTTCTTGTTCTTTTTTTTAACCCCTTGTGATCATGGGAACCAAAGTCTAAAGCTCGTGCTCCTTTTTTTAACCAAAGAAAATATTTGACTAGTGGTATTTTGGTATACAACTTAAAGCCCACGTCTATTGTGTAGTGTATTAATATTTGTTTCCAATTTGAGGCGGCGTTTTCACGAATTTAATTAGGCTAAAATTGAGTAGACTTGCAAGTCTTCATGACGGGTTTCCAATGTCACAGGACTCTTAATTTCTCCTTTCATCCACTGCTGGCGTAATTGGAAATCATTTATCTTTTGCACGCACATTGAACTATTCATACCTTTCCTTAGGTGTGAAAATTTGTGCATAATTAATGTTACAAACACGAATGAAGGTAATTGATTAAAGTTGAGATTTTTGTGATTTGTTCTTGACACACCTGATTATAATACAAAATTTGTAGGATGTGACACAATTAATTAAGCTCTTATTATGATAATCAGAACAGTTTCGGTCCATTAGTTAATTAAGCGTATTATGTGGCCTTGGAAGGATCAAGCCGAGTCATTTGCAATGAAGAATTGGATAGTCAATAATTTGTCAAAATTTATTTACTTGCATCATTAACATATTTTTCAGTCACCTTATTATATCACATAAAAAAATATTTTTTCAAAAAATTATCCCGAATAATCTACCATACAAACACACTCAAAGATATCATTATTAATGGGGTTAAAAACAAAAAAGCCCCCTGTGATAAACCTAATACACAGAAAAGCCCCCCATGGTTTCAAAATATACAACACGACCCCTCATGCTTTGAACTAAATTGTAAAGGTGACGGAATCCATTAAACTTAACGGAAATAACATATTGGAACCTAAAAAAAAAATTTTATACCTAATTTTTATCAAATATACCTATTCTACCCCTTAACTCTCAATTCTCTCTACTTAGAAAATAAAATAAATGATTTTTTGAGCTGTTTTTTTGTTGAATTATATCAGGGTATTTTGGTCATTTTGACCATTTCCGTTAAGTTTAACGGATTCCGTCACCTTTACAATTTAGTTCAAAGCATGAGGGGTCGTGTTGTATATTTTGAAACCATGGGGGGCTTTTCTGTGTATTAGGTTTATCACAGGGGGCTTTTTTGTTTTTTACCCTTATTAATGGTCAAGGAGGTTAAGACATTATGAGTTAGAGGTCTTGAAGTCCTATTTCCCTATATGTGAGTTTATTCTTTTACTATTTGTGCGCTTGTTTGTTGATTGTATTACTCTTACCATGGGAGAATCTTTGTAATCTTTCCAAAAAAAAAAAAGACTATTCTACACATTTCAATGTTATGACCGATATGCCAATATTCATTGATTTAGGGTCTATATGGTTTATAAGGCATTAGAATGTACGATGAGACTTGTATCCTTGTTTGAATTGTGGTATTCCGCAAAAAAAAAAATTTATATTTTTCATGAACATATTTTTTCATTAATTTTTTTTCATATATATCAAATCACTATAATACATTTTCTTGTTTACAAAAACTTCTAAAAATAGCAATTCAAACCGTACAGTACAACATTTTCTTCCTAATCGATGCAAAGATGAAGAGAACACAAAGTTACTTAGAAAAGAAATTGTATAAGCAAATAATGACGAAGCCAAAGATGCTGTATCCATATGATGATAAACGAGTAATGACATGACAAAACTGATAGTAATAGGTTGACTTATGATTCTGAATTTTCATAATGAAGGTGCTAATTCTTCATACCACTGTTCTTTATACGTCCTGATCATTCAATTTGAAGCCTCCAGCCCTCTGCAAAAGCTGAAGACAAGATTACATCAAAATCGCAACGGATCTTCTGCCCCACACTCTCTCTGTCCCATTTTTTATTATATTGCTATTTCTCCTACATAAACACCATGTTTTAGTTCTTTTTTTGTTTCCTTAAGATCCAATAACTATTAACTAAGTAATATACAAAATTTAATAAACTCAAAAAATCAAAATGCATAAAAAATGAGATTTTTATGAATTTTCTGCTGCATTTTTTAATTTTCTATTATATATTTCTTTTTTTAAACTGTTGTATTTATTTTTTATTTAATTAATAGTTATTGGATCTTAAGAAAACAAAAAAAGAACTAAAACATGGCATTTATGTAGAAAAAATAGCAATATAATAAAAAATGGGACAAAGAATGACACAGGATGTGGGACAGAAGATCTGTTGCGCATCAAAATCCGGAATCCAAGTTATTTGATTTAGCGAAAATAAAAAAAAAAGACCCCATATATTCATCATTTCAAGAAAAATATTTAAAAACTAGTTGCCTTTTTTCTTGTTCATTCTCGAGGATAGGCATACACTTGCACTTGCTTGTTACAGTGGAGGACATTTCAGCCCTACAGACTGTATGTTTGGCTAGGTTCATACGTTATTCGTCATATATTACAGATAGGAAGTAATATTCTGAGTATATTTGGTCTCTTTGCCATACTATTACTCTTTATTGCTGGAATACATGAGCAAGAAATTGTCAGTCAAGCTCCATTCACCCAAAATAATCATTACAAGAATCCGACTATACAGCAGTCCACTTCTACGTAAAACAGTAGCCAGGATAACGGTGGAACGAGACCGAGAATTAGCTTTTGCCTCAGATTCCTTGATTTCTTTTCCGTAGGAGGTAGTTCCAAGTCTACAAGATTTCAATCGGCTGAATTTCATTAATTTCACCTAGAAATGTGCTTTAAGCCCAAGCCAGTCATCTAGAAGTCAATGTTTGATGCAACAACAAATGGGATAATTTCAGAAACCTCCCTTGAGGTTTTTAACAATTTCACTCGGCTCTCTTGAGGTTTCAATAATTACATAGACCTCTCTTGGTATAATCAAATGACTAAAATGTCCTCCAATTAATAGTTAATTCATAAAGGGACATTTAAAGCCGAAAAATACTTCTTATTATTATACTAGTCATTTCCTAATATCAAAAAACAATTTCCATCAATTTTCTAATTTCCATCTCTTCCTCCCTCCTTCCATCCCTCTTTCATATTCTTCTCTTTTTCTCCTATAACCCCTTCTCCCTCTCACTAATATTGTGCTCTGTTGTTACCAACCATACCACTATCAATTTTTTACCAACTCCAAAATTTATCTGTATTTTTTGTCTTCCTATCTCTTTTTTACTATAAAAATTTTAGACCCTTTCTTTTTTCTTTTTCCAATAGTTTTACTCTTTACAAATGTTAACCAATTGAAGTTACCAAATTAAGAAGGTGCAGATTGTGAATTTTATTGTCAAACTAGGGGAAGATGAAAAAAGTGGCAATGATATAGGGAAAAAAATAAAATTGAGAGTTGGAACATAAAGAAATAACTATTATGTTTGTTAAGCAAAAAAGTCTAGCAATTACTCATTGGTTCTCTCTTTTATTTACCTATTGATTGTGATTTTACTAAAAAGGTAGAATTTTGTCTCTATTTCTAAGAGTGCTAGAGCAATAATGAATTATGTTCTTAGGGACATGGAGGCATTTCTCAGTTTAGTATTGGTAGCGGTGGTAGTGAGTTGTACAAGGTAAAAATTAGCAAGTAATGAATTTTGAGATGATTTGGAGTCACTGAACTTTGTTTGTTTTAATGAGCATAACACGTACAAGAAATTAAATATTAAAACCTTATTTTGTTTTGTTTTGTTCTCTGAAGAAGGGTATTTTAGGATATTTGTGAAAAATAATAAACTATCGGGTCTATATTGTTACATAAACCTTACAAGCAAGGGAGGTAAGTATAATTTTTGAAACTTGAAAAGAATTCTCTGTAATTGTTGGAAATCTCAAGGGAGGTTTTGAAATTAATCCCACAACAAATATCGACATGGTACTTCTCAAGTTCTCAGTGCTTCAAAAAAAAAATGGTACTTTTCAAGCAGCAGCAAAGTCAGAAGTAGTAGCCTTTGGGACAGTTTGTTTGTTGCCTTGTTTGCTGCAGGAATTCATGAAAGAAATCTTCCCCCTGTTTGGGAACAATCTTTCAGCTTTTAAAAGTTTTGGCACCATTAGTGTCTGATAGAAGTGCAACAACTTGCCAACATAATGTAATTAATGAAATAGATTAATTCAAACCTATTTGCCATTTGTCCCTTACAAGGCAAAGATTACTTTACCCTGAGCAGTACAAGTAATAACAACGGCAATGAGTGCTATTGCCCCAGTGTCTTCAAGTTCAAACGTTTTACCACTTAGTTACTGACATCAAAACATCTAGCCGCACCAATGAACCAGTTCTTTCGACTGCTCAATTTATCACTGCCCCTCCTTCCTCTCTCCGTGAATGATGTACTCTATAGTGCAATTCCTTTTTGTTTTTGGTTGATGTTTCCCATTGGGAGTAATATATTGCCAAAATATATGCTGGATTTCCGAGGTAAGTTGAACTACCGAGCTTTCACCCTCAGAGCAAGCTGCGGCTCTTTCAACTCTCATAGTCTGTTATCTGATCTTCCTTGGTTGCTGGGGCAGGATCTAATCTTGTAAGGACTTCAGGAACTCCACCGATACCCCTTATTATCTGCCAAGAACACCAGCGGACAAAATATTAGTCTAGGATTAGTTAAATGGGTTGTAAAGAGACAAATGTTTAGACAGCAAAATGCCTAATTGCAATCATAATTTGATCATCAGGTCTTGGAATATGGTAGAATTCCACGCCCATCGGCCCATTCTACATGGTTTTGCGAACAAATAAGTCTGAAACCTTAGCAAAGCAAAAGGAAGAGTGTCCTCATTTCCGCTGTAAAAGAAGATCTTAAAGCTCTTGCAAGAAGTACATGTGATTTTGTGAAGACAGACTACTACATTCCAAGTGTTGGCTAACATACAAACTATGTTTTAAGAATTACAAAATGACTAGGAGCGAAAGAAGATATCAGACATGTTACATACAAGTAATGGATATGAATAGACTGATAAATTCTGTAAGAGAGATTTGAAGATTGCAAGCTACAAAAAATGGTTCATGTACACTAACCAGTATTTCATCATCAAGATAGGAAATCATAAATAGTCTCTGAATCCTCCCGCCTGACATAGTAAGAATAAATGTCAAATAACATATCAGAACTAAAATGAAAAAATTGAGCAGCATTTCAGCTATGATAGCCCTTATACAGATGAACACCTACGCTTTCCCCTATTTTGATTTCCATTGCATCTGGATTTCTGGCAAATACACTACTCTTGCTCTTATTCTCCTTTTAAGTTTTTTTTTTTAATTTCTTTATCTTTTTTAAGGAGGGTGGAGTGAGGTGGCAGAGGATCTTTGGGACGGGGTAATCATGATGACACTAAAATGACAGAACCTGGTGAAACAGGAATCTGTGGACACTTCTTTCGCATACAAGTCAAATGCACAACAATATCATAGGAAGGGTAAAGGATTATATCAAGTCCAAGTTCAAAATGAACATTCAAAATCCTCACCAAGAGGGACTTTCAGTCCACTGGCAACAGCATCCCTGATGGGACCAGGAAGTTGCTCCACTGTGCTAACTGCCTGACTGAAAGCACCTTTAAGCTGCTCAGGGATGGTTTCTTCATTGAGCTTTGGAGACTCAAATACTCCTTCAACATATTCCTCTTTCATTCTAAGTGGTCCCTCAACTGATAATCTGGTTGAAAGAATGAAGTTGCTATCTATCTGCATTTCACTCATGGAAATTTGACCACAATATTGTTAAATTATGATCAGAAGACAATATCAACAGAGAAGTGACACATATATGAGTTGCTAATAAGTCCAAATAGATAACAACCTAGGTCTGCTTACTTGGGTCCAAAAAAGCAATAGTGATAAAATAATATAAAATAAAACGTCCTGGTATATCTGGAATCCTTTCCTCTAATTAGTTTGGGCAGCTAAAATCAGCAAGTTTACCCAAACTCATAGATTATTATGTGCATCAGATCATAATTCCATATGGTGTTGTCAGGATGATTCAAAGTGCTTTAAACTTGAGAATGAATAATCACTCTCTTGAAAAGGAGGGTTTACCAGATATAGAAAGGGCTGTCCAACTATGCATGATACACATTTATAGCCTTCACATTGCCAATCAGCTATAGCTCAGTAGCAAGAAGTACGGGAGTAATTTTACACTGGCATTTGCACATTCATCTCTTTTATTGAGGTTTCAAGACTCAACTTTCATGAATCAAAATGGATAAAGTCCAATTGAAATTGCAGGCATCAAAGTGGAGGAAAGCAATCTGTGGGGTTATCCATCACCTGAGGAATGCAGAATGCTCCTGATACATCTATCTATGTACTCTTTTTCTTCTATATTTTATATATTTTAATTCGTTTTCAATTTCATTTTATGTTTAATTAACAGATAGAAGCTGAACTTGCTTGTTGCAGTCACATAGAGTATGTTACCGAGTTAACAAACTTCAAACTTGCAGTGATATTGGCATATCCATCCTTGATCAGCACATCAAGTTTCGATAGAGTAGCCAACGTTGAAGGAAATGTCCTGTGAATGCAAAACCACATTACTGCCAGTGATATTGGCTTGTCCATCTACTTTTACAGTGATTGAGTAGATATCCTACCAAACGTATGCCATAGATTTCAGAAC
The DNA here is from genome assembly GCF_003713205.1 of Coffea eugenioides. Classification (NCBI taxonomy): domain Eukaryota; kingdom Viridiplantae; phylum Streptophyta; class Magnoliopsida; order Gentianales; family Rubiaceae; genus Coffea; species Coffea eugenioides. The sequence goes on from NC_040040.1 coordinate 15,541,613, forward strand.
ATTCTCTCTAAGATAATTGAAATGCAGCCCAAATAGTTTTAATATCCAACAGAATTAGGACTAAATTGAAGTTGGCTAAAAACGAACTAACAAGATAAAGAAGGTCTCAGGGATTCGGGATTCCTTACCAACAACTCAAGCCACCCCAAAAAAGAAAAAAAGGGCAGGATGTCAAACAAGCACGGAGCTCTCTTAGGCAGCGAAGATCATTTCTTATGCCCATAATGAAGTGAAGATTTCTGAGAGATGCTCTAAAACTCCTATAACTTTCCTAAAGGACAAGCACTGTGGTGCCTACATGGGGCAAACATAGGCAGAGACCACTCTAGTGAACAGAGATAATCACCACCATAACAGAACACTTACTGGAATACCAACTTAGCGGCAAAAAAGCCAGGACTTCCATCTCCAAACCACTTGAAATTCCATTGACCTTCAAGATAAGGAGACCTGGACAGCTGAAAATATCAATGAAGTGCCAAGTCGATAAACCTTATGCATTTGAAGATTGAGCAGCCTTGTCATTAGACTTGAAACCTTACGTTGTTGGTCGAGGAATCGAATTGAGTCTCTCAAGACTTACTATCCTCTCATTCACATCAATCCGCTGCATATCTGTTACATTTCCAGTCAGTAGTGCTTCAAACCCCCCTGCATCTTTGAACTGAAATAAGAAAATCTATCTTTATTCTTGATTAATCACATCAAACCCGAAAATCAAATCTATACATTAATCATTTGACCAAAGAGGCCGGGGAAAAAAGGCCAATCCAGTTGGTTTCCCACTAAAATTTGGAACTTGCACCGGCAATATCACAAGCTACATCCACATCTTTACACCAAACATCAGTTACTCGGTGCACCCCACATCTTCCCCAGAAAAGTATGAGGCTTTAACCAATAAACTTCAGATACTAAGGCAGCAAGTCCTTATTTACTTTTTACCCTTTTTTTTGGGGGTGGGTTTGTTTTTGTGGGGGAGGAGGAGGTGGGGTAATAATCCTTTATCTACATATTTAAGTGGGGTAATTAGACGAAAATGGGGCTTCTCTTAGGGACCAATTACAGTATATTCCCTCAAAATCAAGACATTTAAAAAATTTCGTGAAAAAGGAAAATATTAAAGCAGAGTTTTGTTTATCTCCTTTGCTTCTTTTTTGGGATTTTAACAACCAAGATTAGAAGCATAGAAATAAAACAGAGCTGAAAAATCGGACAATATTATCGCAACTAACAACCAAAAACTGAAATCCCAGAAAACCCCATCTAGAAGAATAGTGATATCAAACACGAACTGATCAAGAGAGCTAAATTTCCTAGTTTTAGTGGGTCAAAAGTGAAGAAAAACTTCAAGAGATAACACAAGGAGATTATATGAATTTACAGCAAGAAGAAGGGATTCTTTAGCGGAAAGTCTCTCCATTTCTTTAGCATAAGCAGCAGTAGCTCCTTGGACAGCTGTTTGCTGAACCATTGCTTTGCAAGTCAAGGCTCCAGCAAGGGATTTTTCTTGATTTTTCGCATTCCTTGGAATTTTCAGGAGACTACGGTTACTGGGCAGAGTTAAAAGGGAAGAAGGGTACGCCGTCGTGCTGCGCCGAGGGAGAGCTGAAGAAAATGGGAGGTTTTGAATTGAAAAAGGGAAAGCCATTGGGGAAAGAAAGAGAAGATGTAATGGGAGGCGCTTGTGCGTCTGTCGCAGAGTTGAGTGCCGCAGCTGGAAGGCGAGGACTGGGCAGGACGAGAAGAGTCGCGGATAATTGGACAAGAATCCTCAAACAAGTAAGAATCCTCAAAGGCGTGGGAAGTTTAAGCACGTGTCACCAGCATCCCGCTTCTGTCCTTCGATGCTACAGTTATGAAATGGAAACTCTGTGCCTCCTTGACTGCAACGAAAAAAGCGCAGTTTAAGACCATGCTAAACTCGTGCTTTGCTCATCGCTTTTATGGTCAAGCTAACCCTCATTAACACTTGACAGGATACTTGTATTTAGATAGGAGATTTAGTTGGGATAATTCTATGAAGAAAATATTCTAACACATTTTTGATGTGATGTATATGATATAAAGGATGATTGAAAAATGTGTTTATCTTGCATTTTGATAAATTAGTGTAAATAATTTACTATCCAAACATTCACATGATAATATTTACAAAAAATAATTCGAAACATAGCTACTTTTGAAATGATGGGGGATTGATACATGTTGAGGATTTTGTTATTATTATTATTGTTATTTACTGAAAAGAAATTTTATGCTTACAAGGGAAATTAAGGGGAGAAGGAAAATTTTGAGAGTTGAATAGAGATTTACATAGTTACTTGATTATTGTTGAAACGTTGACAGTTTGATCAAGGTAGTAAAAATAAGATATGTACGTGTTTAATTAGTACTATATTTACTCCTACCATATGAGATGAAATTCTTTGCATTTTCTTTTGGTGGATAATTAGTACTACATTTACTCCTACCATATTTAGATCAAATTCAGATGGTATGATATTTATTCAATTTCGTCGGTATATACACGGATAGTGTAAGAAAAGTTATTCTTCTTTTGGGATACTTGGGCTTCATTTTGACTCCTTTTTCGCTGGAGTTCGTACCATTAGTAATCAGGGAATTTCTGTTGATTGTCATGGTATATGGCACTATATTGGATTTTGTGATGACCTACGCAACCAAATTTGTCTTCAATCAAACATTGATTGGGAAATAAGGGCTAAAAGAATTATCTTCAGTTTTCAATATGTCATTTTGAAGGTTAAGGTCAGAATGTAGGAAAGCTTGAAATATCAGTTTGCAAGAGAACAAACTCAAGATCCTAGAAAGGAATGGAACACTTCATTCACGGAGGAAACTGAACATGAGCATGCACTAAAAGTTCACATCCAAAAGTAAAGCAAACAAAGGAAGTCCTAAATACCACAATAAGCTTTAATTTTACTCTCATCACTCAGAGGGTAGTAAGCGAAAGTAAAACGAAAAAATCCCATCTGATCAAATGGTTTGAACTGCAAAGGATGCTCATCGTCCACTAGCTCTTCTGGAACATGAACCATCCCATTGTGGTACGAGAATAGTGCAGTCGAGAATCTTGTTTCCCCTGGCCTCATTCTGATGCGGTGCACAGTTGAATGCACCCTACCATTGCTCCATGCCTAAGCCAAGAAGAATATTTACATGTTCACGCTTCTAGTCTTGGAAAATCAATATGGTACTCTAATCAATGTGATGCTCTTTTGCCGTAGTTTATTCCCAATGGAACCATACCAAAGTTTAGGAAGGATAACAATAGAAAAGCAATGGGAATAGGAAAGAAAACGAGTTAGTATTTTATGTTTTCTAAAGGGTTAATTCTAATTTGCACTTTTGAGCCCTCAATAATTGGCAAGTAGTTTTTTGGTTTCGAAGTTTAGGAAGGATAACGAAAGCCAAGTAAGAAAAGAAAAAGGGAGAGACAGAGAGACAATGTTTCCGCAATGGATCTTATGTCCCACACCCTGTGACACTCTCTGTCTCACTTTTTATTATATTACTATTTCTCCTTCATAAATATCATATTTTAATTCTTTTTTATTTTTTTAAGATCCAATAACTATTAATTGAGTAATACACAAAATTTAGCAAACTCAAAAAATCAAAATGCATAAAAAATGAGATTTTTTATGAATTTTCTGCTGTATTTTTTAATTTTCTATTATATATTGCTTTTTTGCAGCTGTTGTATTTATTTTTTACTTAATTAATAGTTATTGAATCTTAAGGAAACAAAAAAGAATTAAAACATGATGTTTATGTAGGAGAAATAGCAATATAATAAAAAGTGAGACAGAGAGTGGCACAGGATGTGGGACAGAAGATCCGTTGCGCAATGTTTCGCTTTTTCGAAAGGATTAATTGGAATTTCCACTTATAACTATCACCAATTTGCATTTTGCACCTTAAGCCATATCAATTTTAACACTCAATTATTTGATACTATTAATTTATAGCACATTATTCAAATTGATTGAAACCAATAAAAAAATGCGAATTTTGAATGATAGAACGTTAGTACCTCTTGAACAATAAAGAATAACTCAGTAAACAGATGCATATTAGTTCTTTTTCACAAAAATATACCAAGAAAATTTAATTAATGTTCAACTAATTTGAATAATGTGCCATAAATTAATGGTATAAGATACTAAAGTGCTAAATTAAAGTTCAAACTGCAAAATTAATGATATTTGAGGGGTGCGTGTCGCAATTTACCATTTTAAAAAGCATGCATGGCTTATATTCCTGAAGTTGACAACTACTCCAATTATATGCGCACATTAATGGGGATGGGGAGTTATCAATTATCATCCTTCGATGGCGATGCGGACTTAAGATCCCCATCGAAACCAATTACCAAGCCTCCCAAGCTCCAACCAACTAAAAAAAGAAAGGAAGGTCAACTAGAAAGCCTTGTGAATGATGGGCATTTCTTAATCTTTATTTAGTAACAAGGTACAGACAAGGAAAGGAGAACCTACCACCAAGCAGTCACCAGCCATGACAAGAAATGATGATGGAGGAAAATCAACAGCAATCCAGCTTCCATCTTCCTTTGACTTCACCTCTAAACTTGAAAATTGATTTCGTTGAATTATTGTCACAAAAGTTGGATCTGTGTGTTCAGGAACACCACCAAGATTCTCATTCATCTGTGGTGGCCTGTGTTTATTGAATCGAAGCATGCGATTGCACGATTCATCATGAGAGCTGTACAACTTCTCTACACCAAAGCTTTCAAAAATCGTTCTCATCACCAATTTTTCAAGGTCTGAAACGTGGTTTTTGTAGGACTCCATCAATTCACTGATAAGCAAAGTACCACAAAACACAACTCAACTCAGGACTTAAAGAACCAAATTTGCCAAAAGTTTAATCAGGAAACAAAACATTCAAATATACCAGAAACTATCATTTCCTGAGGGCCACATGAGATTTGTGAACTTGAGCACTGCTTCTGGATTATTTACATCTTCAATTCCCATGCCTTCATAAGTAGGATTTGTCGGCTGTTGCCCAAAGTAGCCGAACAAACCATCAGTTGTGGTAATATTTTGGACTTTGGTCTCTGTGGGAAGATCAAATAACTCTCCTAATTGCAGGAAAATTGAACTGATCAGCTCTGAAGGAATTCTTTCATACTGAACCAAGAAACAGCTGTGCTTCTCAAGTGCATCTCGCACTTTCTTGCAAGTTGACAGCCAAGAACTCGTGCCTGGCTTCAGAGTTTCCCGGGTGAAGTATACGATTGGGAGGTTGGCTTGTGATTGTGAGCCCATAACTGCAAATTTTACTCTCCTCAAACAATCAATTAAAATAAGATAATACTAATGAATAGGAGGAGTTAACTAGCATCATATTTATAGGAGGCAAACCCCATGTAACGTGCACCAATTGCTTTAAATTTTTAGTCCCCATTATTGGGGTAGCATAGAGTCGCTCCTAAAACGAATCATTATGATTCCTTTCACATTGAAATCTTTGAGAGTGATTGGTAGGCGAAAACAAATGTATAGTCAAGTTTTACTTCAACAAGTGCTACTTCTATTTGTAATTGTTGAGAGTTTGTACGAGTAATATGTAATATATCCAATACACTGATGTAACTTGTAAACTATATACTATTTCTAATACATTTTGTTAAGAAATCTAATCATATCAATATATCTTATAGTTTCGTATGTTTCAAGTTTTACTTGTTTTGGTTGAAAATTTTGTCGGACAATATACAGAATTATGTGTCACATATCACTTTCCATTCTTTCTTTCTATGGTTTAAATGATTGTTTGACGACCAATAATTACACATATATGCACATAACAGTGATCAAAACGCACTTGGAAATTTTATTTGTTCTTTGTGTATAATGACCTAATTAGTCTTGGTATCCATCCAAATCCAATATATACTATTCTAATACATGTCAAATAAACATATGTGTTCACATGGGTCGGACTATCTGTAGACGATTTCTTCTATGCATATGTGTACTTGTATTACGTGTATAGGTACTTATATTTATGAAAATCCCTTATATATATATATATATATCTAGCTATTAACGTTTGTAAATTATTTTTGTATTAACTTTCTAGAGCATTAAATTCCCTGTTCGTAGTTGGTTCACATGATGTTGTCCTCTTGTCTTTGTGGAGGGATATATTCTGGATATTTTTATTTCATTTTGTGAGTTGTACATGATTATTTCGATTTGCAGGATAATTTGATGCAATGAATATTTGCTTATTAGTCCAACAATTTCAATTTAGTCTCCTAGTTGAATTTTTCTATTGGTGTCATTTGGCAATTTTTAATAGACATAACTTATTATCCAAATAAACACACTAACATTTGCTACAAATGTCTTACATTTAGTCATGTCGAGATCAAAGAATAAATCCAAAATTTTTCTAAAGTTCTAATTTTATTTTACTTTTTATTTTTACCTTCCCCCTCTCCGCTAATCCCTCCCTATCCCCAAACCTAACAGTCAAGTTCGAACCCTAATCTGTTAGGCAGGGGAAAAGTTCAATTTTTAGTTGCTAAGACTTTGATGTATGATTAGTTTATGAACAGAAAACTATTTCAAAATAGTATACTTTGTACTCAATGCAGGCTTTAAAACAAGAAAAAAAATTGTTCCTCGAAACTAATTGTTCTACAATTTGACATTTTCTTGCTTGGAAATTGGCATCTTTCTGTTTGTTAACGTGTATTAGAACTTCCAGTTGTGGTTGGATACTTGGATATACAAGTGAATTACGTACATCAGTACAGTGGGATTAGCACAGGAAAGAAAGGTTCAATTATTTGTTTGGAACCAGCTTAGTTGTAGTAATATATTGAATCGCAATCACACATTTTACAAGTGATGAACAGTAGTTGACTGAGTACCAAATCCCCCCTACATTTTCCTAAGGCCACCTAGTGTGAACGGTGGTAGAACCCTTTCACATTACTTTTCAAGATATGCATGTGATGGATGTATAATTATCCTCAAAAAACCCTGTGGTAGCAGGAGATGTTCTTGTCATTATGGAGACACCGATTCAAGGCCTTGACAATTGATATGCCGGCTGGAGAACGGATAGTGTTGAGATGGTGCTGGACCCCTATTTTGTGACAGCATGAGTACTTTTGGGATCAAGATTTTGGGTTCATGTCTCAATCATAAATTTTTTTATTTGTAAAATATTAGCAGGTGAAAGATCAATATTACTATTCAATCTTGTCGGATCCTTCATCCATATCTGCACTTTCACATGCATCTAATATTTTTCGTTGATGATCAGATCCCCGATCACCAATACCTTATCTTGTATAGTAAAGGACGTTATTGAGGAGACAAGAATCTATATATATTTTCAAACTGTTGTGTTTCAATCCCTTGTACAGCAGAATCTTGAATGCGTGGAATCTTCCACCATCAAGCTACTAATACTGGATTAGTTTGTGAAACTTTTAAGCATGTAGTCGCAGGGAAAATAAAGGGCTGTTATGATTCTGATCAAAATTTAGACGGCAAAATGGCAATATTGATCCTACCTCAAATGCTCCACCTCTTTACCCTTCATTTTGTTCAATATCCTCATTAATTCACAAGCCATTTGTGCTTCCTGTACACTCAGCGAAGCACTAGTGACCACATCAGCCGGAAAATCATTTTCTGGACGTCAAATGGGGTATTTGCCCTTTGCAACATCAAAACTAACAAATGTAACACATCATCATCTGAGTACGAACCCAAGTAGTTGTGAATCGTATACTCTGCAGCAAAAGAGGAAGATCTTTCAAAAAATTAATAAGGATCTTGATTTGAGTTGATAGTCCTGGTAAATGTTACCTTCAGCATACTCTCCAAGACTAGAAATACACCCGAACCAGAGGATATTAGTTGACAGCATGGTTTAAAGTCACGGTCGCAGCCCGAACTGTTTCACATCGATCTCGGCATGTCGGTCACAGTTTTGACGGGACGCAAATTTTAAAACATTTAATATTTTAAACATTATAAATAATATTCAAAAATATTCTAAACAAAAATTAAAAAACTTAGCAAAAAAAAATCTATAAAATGTAAATTTGCGAATTGATTCGAGATGACTTGGCCGAGACTATCCGTATTAGAGACTTCTTGACCAAGTTCTCGGTGACTCGGTTGAATTCTCAGCGAGTCAAGTATTTCGAAATTATCTCGTCCCGATATCATAACGGAGGGGTTGGTTCCGATAACGACTAAGTCGAGTAGTCTCGGTCTCGGCTAAGACTTTGAACCATACTACTTGACACTTGACAGTAGTGATTTTACCTTTGAACTGCATAAAACATGGGTAGATTTCATATACTGCTTTATTAATTTGCTCATCATTAACAAGTGAAAACAGAAAAGCATCAAAATCTGTACAACAGCAGTGTTGCCGTAATGATGAATCTCAGTTGGATCTGTGCAGGCGTATGAACAAAAGTTAGTACGCGTAATCAGAATCAAGTACAGCTACTCTTTGGTGAATTTTCTTTGATCCGTGCAGGTGTATGCACAAAAACACTCTTTTAACCCTTGGTCATTTCTTTGATTCAACTTCACATTTACGAAAAATAATCATCTGGGCTCCAATTGTATTAATGTCTACAAGGCACTCATTAGACCATCCCTCCCTGGTTTGGAGAAAATATTTAGTACGACAGTTGCATCATTTAGTCAGTCATTAGCCGATAAAGTTTCTAAGTATCATCTTTTGGACAGCCAGTGAATTATCTGATATTTTGATTGAGGGCATAAATGAACAGCCTACTTAGTAAATACTAATAAAAATATAATATAAAATATAAGGCCGAACAAGCAGCCTACGTAAAAACTTGATGTGTAAATATATTAATTTCAATAATATCTTATCCATTTACATATATTATCTAGTATGATGGTTCTCATGTGATTAATTTGGCCAAAAAATCATGCAGGATTTGTATACCAAGATTAGCATATTGAAACTTGCTAAATTGCAATCAATGTTGTTTGTGTTGTAGAGGCTTCATCTACTGACCATGCCCGTTTTATTCTATACATATGATTAGACATATAAATTTCTAAAACATTTTCATGTCCATCGTTATTCTATATCTCGTTATCCCCATATTTTATTATTTCCATCCCTTGATTTATAGATATTATTACAAATCTTTAAAAAAAAAAATCTCAAACATACAAATTAAGGATTGAGAAAGTTTTAGTATGTATGTAACTTTCAAAATTATAATGTTGTAATGTATACCACTAGAATCCTTGTTTTAAAAAAAAAAAAAAAAGAAATTAGTGGAAAATGATATTTTATAATTGGGAAAAAAATATGTCACAAAGATTTGATAACTAAGGCAACAGAGAATTAGAATCAAGCAATACAATAAAAGAATATTGCAAAAGATATGACACATTAACCAACAAAAATACAACTAATTAAATATCTATTTAGCCAAGAATTACCTTTATCAACCTAGTAGAAAAAAATACTAATTAATACAGACCCCTATCACATCATTATTATTATTATTATTATTATTTTCTTTAGATACAACTAACTATGACATTAGTTGAGCTCCACAACATAAAGGTTCTAGGATCAAATTACCCTCCCTCTTCTTAAATCCTACTCCTCCCCTACCCCAAAAAAAAAAAAAAACTACTATCACATTATTTGGTCCATAGATCTACTATCTATAATATTATTATTGCTTTTGCATCTACAACCACCTAACCTCCAATATAAATAATACCTAGTTATGATCAATTGCCATAGCCCACCAAAAGCACTAAATTGATGCCCACAAAAACTGGTCCAACACAAATAAAAGAGGAAATGGGGCAGGAACGGTTGTCAGAGTTCCTGCCAGTGGACGGCCATGATTTGGCCTCAAAATTTTGTGCGGTTCAGATCACGTCTTGTAACTCGATTTTCACGCCAAGTGTGAGACCCACAAAAATTCGTTCTAAAGTTACGTCGTGTGCAAAGAAAGTTACACCGTGTGCAATCGATGTTACTCACAGTGCAAAATGCACACAACCTGCTGCAACCGTTTGTGCCCCTTGTCCAGTAAAAGAATATTGCAAAAGTTATGACACGTTACTGCAACCAACAAAAATACAATAATTAATTATCTATTCAGCCAAGAATAACCTTTATCAGCTTGTTAGAAAAGTATAATTATTACTATAAGCCAATATCACATCATTTTTTTTTATTACAAGAATATCATATCGTTATTAGTATAACCATCAATCACATTAATTGGTCCATATTATTGCTTTTGCACCAACAACCATCAAACCTCCAATATAAATACCTAGTTATAATCACTTGCCATAGCCCACAAAAAACACTAAATCGGTGTTCATCTATCTCCCATCCCATCCTAAATTCCGGAGTCCTCCAGTCCCTTAGCAATGAGCAGCATTTCTTTAACTGCTGCTCATTCTCATTCAAAAGAATCCTTGGACATGGGCACAGCAACAAACTTCCAAAAGAGTACTGGCCTGGCATCTCTGGATATTTGTATCAGTACCAAGGATTTTGGTATCCTTTACCCCCGTTAGAAGGAGTCATTGCACTTCAACAAAAATTTCCAAGCTCAAACAACTGATATTTTCTTGTGCAGTGCTCCCAAAACAGGAGCCACCTGGCTAAAGGCCTTGTGTTTTGCCATTCAAACAAGGACCATCACCCACGAAAAATCCAACCCTTTGCTAAGCAAGCTCCCCCATCTTCTCGTGCCATTTCTGGAAGTTGATCTTGCTGAAAACCCGAAGAACAGGGACCTTGATCATAACCTTCTCCCGCTCGTCTCAACACACTGGCCCTATACTTCACTGCCAGAATCCATACAGAAATCGGGCTCGAAAATCATATACATATGCAGGGAACCGAAGGCTACTCTTACTTCTTATGCTCACTTCTCAAACAAGATGAGGATGAACAATGACTCCGAAGCAACATTAATCCAACAGCACCCGCTCCAAGACTCGTTTCAGCAGTTTTGTGAGCTTTTCCTATTGCCATATGTATTGGAGGGGGGCCGTATTGGGATCATGTTTTGGGGTACTGGAAAGCAAGTCTTGAAAGGCCAGATGCAGTCTTGTTCCTGAAATACGAAGGTCTGAAGAAGGATATCTTGCTTCACATCAGAAAAATGGCTGAGTTCATGGGAAAACCATTTTCCGCGGAGGAAGAGGAGCATGGTGTACCTCAAAAGATCGCTGATATGTGTAGCTTTGACAACTTGAGTAGTGTAGATGTTAACAAGAATGGTAAGCACCGGCTTTCTGCTTCTGTCGAGATCCCAAACAGTGCATACTTCAGAAAGGGAACAGTTGAGGATTGGAAGAATCATCTTACACAAGAGATGATCCAAACTGTTGATCAGATTACGCAGCAGAAACTACTTGGATCCAATTTGTCCTGGACTAGTGTGACCCAAGCAGCTTGTAAAGATGCACATCTTGTTCTTGTTTTTATTTCTATTTGCTTTTAGCCAGCAGGAGTTATAATGTAAGATAAATAACATCCTCCGTTCTATTGCTTGTAGAATGTGGGAATTGTGTTGCGTGAATATTGAACTTTAAATTTCATCGATTAAGAGTATAATATATTTCTGCATTTGTTGAGCTTTTAATTTTCTTGACATAATAGATTAACTTTAGCTCATGCGTCCTATTGTAAATTTTTTTTGAGACCACAAGACTGGACTTTCCTGAATTTAGTTACATCCTTCGATCTAACCCTAAAAACAAAAGGAAATTTTACTGTATCTGCAGCTTGCAGGTACCAACTTCTCAGTGACAACAAATCGTGGGTTTACGTACTATGAACTCTTAATTTATTGTTAAATTTGCTCAAGTGGGAGATAAATGAAGTACTACATCAGTACCGTAGCACTGATACTTGAAAGAAAGATTTGATTATTTGTTTGCAACCAGTTAGCTATAAATTATTCGATCCTGATAAAACGTTTACGAGTAAGCAGTTGACTGAGCATAGACGCCCCTATATTTTCCTACCAACTTTGTAGCTTGTTCGAAATGGTAGTACCTTTTCAGATGGCTTTTCAAGATTTGTGATGCATTTGTTTATACTACTTACAGCCTGCGGATCCAAGAAACCTCGTAGACAGCAGAACCTTCTACTATCAAGCTACACCATTGCTAAAAATTATGAACTCAAACTTAAGTGCGTAGTCACATAAAGGGCAGTTCTGATTCTCATCGGACTTTGGACTGCAAACTGGCAGTTTCGATCCTACTTCAATGCACCGTCACCTTTTCACCCGTCATTTACTTGAATATACATAACCCTTTTTCTGGCCTCTCAAGTAGGGATAGGTATCCTGCCCTTCAGATTTTATGTCAATAAAGTTTTGCTATATGATTATATCAAGGCATAAGAATGAAGGTCTTAGCAGAAAATCACATAGGCATGACAAGATTATCTGAGTAGGAGAAGATGGAAACAGGACATTTGCAACAGAAGTAGTTGTATTTTGTAAATCCAGAACTCCGCAGAAAATGCGGAAGGACCTTGTTTTGAGTTAATATTCCTAATGGACGTTCCCTTCAGCATGCTGTCCGAGACTAGGAATACATCCGCACTAGAGGGAATCAAATGACAGTGATTTTACTTTTGAATTGCATAAAATACAGGAAATTTTCGGATACTGCTTTACTTGCTCATCATTTACAAGTTAAAACAGAGGCGCATCAAAATATGTACAACAGCAGTGGTTGCTGCAGCAATGAATCTCAGTTGGATCTGCGCAGACTTATCAACAAAAGTTACACACAATTAGGATTTCATGTGATCATCAAGCGTGTAAGCATAAATTTCAGAAGGGCTGGTCCCAGGCCTGTCAACAATCAACAGGAGAGAAAGAATGTTAAAGCTCTTGAGTTATCTGAATAAATATACCTGATAAAACAGTTGGAGTGAATTAGCCACAATGCTAACCAATTCAACTACTAGACCATCTTAGCAACTGCCTTGAGATGAACTTCACAACATGGTTTTGTACTATCTGGAATCAAGACAAGGCATGAAGACAAAGCAAAAGAAAGAGAACACTAAAAATCCACAGGATTTTCACTGTTAAGTGAGCCTTTTTCTCTATGCGAGCACAATAATTTGCCTCTCTCTTGCCATCACCACTCAAACACGAGTTAAGTTGCTGAAGGAAGAACAGAATTCTGAAATCAATCGCTTTGATGCCCTCTCAAATAAGAAGACAAGGTAGTTATCAATTATAGAATGACAACAACAAATAAGCTCCCCCCTGGAGGTCCCTTCTAAAATGCCATTGAACCTAACAGCCTTTTACATACTTCTCAACCACACTAGGACAGTGGACATTGTCAAATGCGGAACTGAGCTGGTTGATTTACGCTAAAGATTGGGTTTGGGATGTTTCCTGGTTAGATAATTTATAAGAAACCAAATCAAAGCAACGAGAAGTTTTCTCTTTTTAACAGTTGATGATGATTGTCTTCTTGCTTTTCTTTGACAAAACAGATGAGATACAGGAGCCACATACAAAGAACTTTCATAGTACCAGGAGTTGGATGGCGATGATGTCCTATCTTTTTCTGTTTCTCAAGCTTACAACAAAGTGACAGCAGAAACACCAGAAAATGAAGAAAGCAAATTAAGAAAAATGAAGAATACCTTTTGTTTATAATGCCATAGTGAAACTTGGGCTTTCCAACCTGTCGATCTTCAATGTACTACATTAACAAAAAGTAAGAAATTGAGACAACTGCAGATTGAAACAAGTATTTGGAGAATGAAATTCTTAGTTTTGGATCCAGATCATACCAGTTTTAAGGTAACCAACATCGATGAAAATGCCAAGGAATCAAATGGAATATCATCTAGTGCAAAGAGCCTGCACTCTGATGATTCTTGACCTGGTGAAAAGTGGGGCCTCCTCAACTTAGCTAGAAAAATGATGTATGTCTGTTTCAAAGAAGAGGCAATAATTACTCTGACAAGTAGATAAAAATACAGCTATAATTACTGTGGCAAGTACATACAAATACAGCTTTAACAGAGATTTTTTTCTCACCTGACCTATAAGAGGTATATCCAATTGTGCAAAGGGGGACAAAATATCCACTTCTGCATTTGCCTCTTCCCATGTTTCCCTAGTTGCACCATCAGCAGCAGATTCGCCCATCTCCATGTAACCAGCAGGAAGCGTCCTATAGGAAAGAAAACCAAAATCAAATTAACATCAAAATACTCAGCGATTAAACTTGTGAGACCAATTAGTTAAAGAACTATTTTAATACAAAAAAGTTCATGATGAACTAGCTCTGATCTAAGTAAATACCAAAGGCCATATGATGGTTGGATCTTTCGCCTGCATAGCAGTATCTTATCTTCATGCTCAATCAAACAACCTACGACCTAACATTTAGCAGTGAGAAAGTAGTCAATGAAAATAACCAAAACAAAAAAAAAAACCAAAACCTAGGAGAAAGTTCTAGCTTTATGTCTAAACAGTCAATTAGAAAACCAGGATAGATCATGAACAATAATGTTCATATTGCATAGTCCTACACATCAAAAGACTCAGCTAACATCAATGTAAACATCATATTTCTTTCATTTCCAACATTTAGAACCATCTACTGCTTATCTTGTGATTGGTCAGAAGAATCATTCAAGCCCACAAATAGTACAGAATACCATTCTCTCAATGTATCCAATAGAGATATTTAACAAGTTTTCCAATTTTATTTTGTCCTAGACCAACACTAGTTTTCCAAGAAAGCAGAAAATTCCTTTTCAATTAAAATGTGGCATGGATTTGGAAGCAATTCATTCAAGAGATCCTGCTAAAAATTACCAAAAAGAAAGAGGAACAAAGGCAAACCATGGCGAATTAACACGTAGATTTTTTTTTTTGGGTATCAGAAAACTGTCCATCTGATTAGATCTTATCATCCAGAGAGTATGTAAGATTTAATTCTGCATTTGCTAGGTCAAAAAAATCATGAAATAGTTCCTACTAGAAGACGATCTATTTTCATTAATGAATCATCACCAAAGTTTACAGTTGGCAGTTCTTGCCAGGACTATCAGGTTGAGCAGAACATGCAACTTAATAAAACCTAATGCTTTATCCTACTAGATTCTGTTTTCTCTATGCATCTGGTCCTATTGCCAAATGCATGCAAATTCCAACAATGGAAAGACACTGAACGATGAAAAGGTTGAGCCTTTTTTCCTTTCCTTTATGGAGCAAGGGAGCAGGAAATCTAGCAAGAAACAAGTACCCTGGAATTGCCACTACCATATATCAAAACGAATCAACTCAAATTCTGTCACTAACATATATCAAAACGAATCAACTCAAATTCTCCTAATCAAACCAGAACTTTAAGTCTTTGGTACTAAGCTCACTTTGTACACCTTAAGTACTTTAACTAAGTACTTATGTATTGACTCCCTGCATAGCTTGCTCTCTTTAGAAAATTACCAGGATAATATTTCTATATTACATATTTGTAAACTAACACAGTTGTTATAAAAGATGCTGAAGCCTAGTTAACTAACTTGAAATCAAGTTAAGAAACTCTAGAATCTTCTGCCTGTAGTATTTATTTAAACTCAAAAGTAGTTAAGTTTTACCATTTTTGGGTTCACGTATGCAATCTTTCCGCAAACAGTGCAAACTGCCCTCATATTCTCCTCTCCATTTGGTATCTCATGTTTTGTTGGGCCACCACATGATTGACAGAAATTGATCTTGCGGGTGCTGCCCTGCACATGGCAATATTGAGATTTGCGCAAACAAACATTCAAGATAGGATGGAAGATGGAAAATAGAGTAGTACAAGTAGCACTCTCACCATGACAATGAAATATGTTCCATAAACCTCCAGTCATATGCACCAAATCTGAAGGTAGCTAGTTCTAAAATCTACATTTTATTAGTTCTAAAATTTACATTTTATTAGCTTCACTACCACATGTTCAATATCCGCATGTAGGACATATGCCAATGGTTGCTCTTTTCTACCCACTGATTTTGAACTGGGGGGAAATAGATATACCTATTGCATCACCAATTTAGAGCCCTTTTTCAGATCTACTTACTGCCACAGAAGATATCAACTGAGAAACAAATAGTGACAATAGACTCCAATATTCAGATTAGTTTCCTTAATGTATCTCCTTTTCTTTAATTTCCAGCAAATGTCCTGTTAGAGATATCGTTATTGATTGCTCTTAAGGACCATGTCAGATGAGATCCATGAATATGGAACCTCACCAAATTGAAACTGCTATCTCTTCATTACAAATCAATACAATTGTGATAATGTCAATGTTGCAGACAAAGATTTAATTGATGTGACCATGGTAGAGTCTGAAGGTATAAAATCCCAAACTAAAGTACCAGTTTTTCGTAACTTGAACGCCTTTTTGTCCTTAATTGAGAATCATGATTACCGACATTAAGGCTTATTCGGTAGATATCATAAAAGTGGAACAATCAAAGTAGTGAAAAATAAAACGTATCAAGATAACAACACCATAAGAGACATACCCACTCTACATTTTACTAAACCCAAAAATCTAATAAGCAAAAAATATTCAATTTGAAGATAAGGTCCTCAAATAACAAGACCTGCATATTATCAAACAATGTCCACCCAAAACAAAGACGTGGCAACTACTTCAATCATCTGAAGAAAATGTCGCATTCAACAATGCACAAACCGACAAAACAGCCAAGAAAACTCCACAAAATCCAGTAAAATTGATGTTGTCAAACATCCAAGAAAACCAGAACGCGGCAATGCAAATTAAATGCAAGAAAGAAAAAAACAAAAGAGAAAAAGACAAAGGGGAATCTCACAGTTGAAGAGTGAATTGTAACTGATGATGGTGATGATGACGAAGTGCCATCGGGCGGTGATTCATTATGAGCAAGAGACATCCCAGAAACTCTGAAATTGCAGAAATAGCCCTTTTGATTGTACTTGTGAGCTGGAAGAAGAAATGGGGAGGTTGATTTTCTTGATGATAATGAGATTGTTTTGGGGGCTATGGATGTTCTTGAAATCAAAGAAAACCCACAAGCACAACTGGGATGGAGGAGGATTGCCTTCTTCTTCTTCTTCAATTTCAATCTCTGGGAGAGAGAAGCCACCAACCCAGACGATGAAGCTGAAGAACATGAACCAAGAATCGGTACGGCTTTTAGCATTATTAGCTAGTAGGAGCGTATTACTGTACTAGACTAGGACCCTTTTTGGGATAGTCATTATGCACTATATTTAGCATATATATTAACAATGGTAATTCAGCAAGAAAATTAAAGAAAAAACCCGGAGTGATTGGATAGACATGAGAAGTGAAAAGTGGCCCGGCTTTGTTTGGAAAAAAAATTTTAAAGAAAAATCAGATTAGCACATTTGAAGCAATTTCTTAAAGAAAATTTGATACTTTTTTCGGCAAACATATTTTTAAATGGGAAATTTGTCAAATTGGTCCCTAACATTTACCAAAAATACTTTTTTAGTCCCTAACATATAAAATCAGCCAAAATTATCCCTCACATTTAAATTGTGATCCAATTTGGTCCTAATGCTTGTTTTTGCTTATTTCTCCCGCTAAAAATAGCACGTCTCTCTCACGTGATCATATTTTTAGGGGCAAAATCGAAAAATACATTTCATTACCAGTTGAAAGTAAAAGGATAGGGGACCACTTGACTTTGTCAGCAGGCAAAGCATCTCCAGCTACAACACCACCTTCCCGGACACCCACCTCCTCCTCCTTGACTAGTTGTTGTTGTTCCAGCTCAGCAGCAGCGAAAGACGGAGAAGGAGGAGGAGGAGCAGCAGCAGCAGCAGCCTGTGATCTTGTTAACTTGGCCAGTACGACAAAAGACATCCTTCCAAGGACATTATTTAAGCACCTCAAAGCGACGACGGAGCTTTTGAAGAGAAAAGAGGAAAGGCCCTTGGCAAGCAGAAACTCGATACCGTTGAGGGCTTGGTATCTAAAGTTGCTGCTGACGCCCATGTGGATGGCCTAGGTGAGAGCGTTCAAAGGCGTCGGAGGAGGCTTGTTGGGGGTCTGGAAATTGGGATCCATCTTCTTCCTCATCTTGATCAGGGCATTAGAGATGGCAGTTCCCACGAGTACGGCGGCAAAGCCCACGGCTGCAAAAACGGTGCTTTTGTACACAAAAGTCCCCATTCGACTGAACACGCCGTAAGTCCCCGGCTCGAACATGTGACTGAGAGGACAGGCGGCGAAGATGGAGGGGAGGCGGCCAGAAAAAGAAGCGCCCCAACCCCTGCGGTGGGTGCTAGGAGATACATGAGCAGGAAATTAAAAATGGAAAGGACGACGAGGGTGGAGAAAACGAAATTCAGTTCATTAAGGCCGAAATTAGGACGAGATGCCATGTTCCCAAGCACGCAGCCCGTCATACTCTACAGCTTTGTCATCGTCATGATCATCACTAACATTTCCAATTTATGCTTAGTAATTAAGGGATACAATTTAGGATTTCTTGAAACTGTAATTTGAGGGGGAAAGGTGAAAAGGGGGTGGTGGTCCCCTATCCTTTTACTTTCAACCAGTAATGAAATGTGTTTTCCGATTTTGCTCCTAAAAATATGATCACGTGAGAGAAGCGTGCTATTTTTAGCCGAAAAAATGAGTAAAAAAAAGCATTATGACCAAATTGGATCACAATTTAAATGTGAGGGATAATTTTGGTTGATTTTATATGTTAGGGACTAAAAAAATATTTTTGGTAAATGTTAGGGACCAATTTGATAAATTTTCCTTTTTAAATCACATTTTTACTTTATATATATCAAATCGTTACAGTAATTTTTCTAAAAAAAATCGGAAAAATAATTCAAACAAAGCCAAGCCCCTAGGCCATAAAGGCTGTGTACGTTTGGATCTGAAGGCTTATATGACCCACCAGATAAAAGGTTTTGAACAATCAGATTAGCAATTTCTCACTTTTTTTTTTTTTTGTTCTTTTGCTTTTGTTTAACACATTTAAGATGCTTGTATTGATAATTTTAACATCCGTTGAAATTTCTTAAAGATGTAAGGGAAGAGATAGATTGAATGATTCAGGAAAAGAAATGTAAGTGGAAGGGTTCAGTTTCCAATTCGAGCACTCCGAGACTGAACACTCTTACTTGTGCTAAAAAAAAATACTTTTACATACGGTAATACGTGGGTTAAAGAATAAATGATTTGCATTTAGCAGCTTCATTTGGTCCTTTGTTCACGGAGTGTTTCAGTAGTCATATTATTCAGCTAAGAAATGTACAATTTACTTGATATTAATTTATGTTAAGCAACAAATTGATATTGTATCCAAATCATAGCTACAGCTCTGTTTGGATTGAAGATTATTTGGATTTTTCCTTCTTGAAATAATACTCCAGTACTTTTTGGTATATCATATATGTAAGATAAAAGGATAGTTAATAAAAAAAGAAAAAGAAAAAAAAAAGGAGGTGATTTGGAAAACATGATTATAATGCAATGAATTTTTTTTTTTTGAACAACATATATATATATATATCCAAACAAAGCTGATCGATTTCCACATGATTCCACCAGTATAAAGATCCGGTACCATGGAATTGCATGTTGCAGAAGCTGGAGTACAAATGTGACTTCCAACAACATATTGTACGAAATCTACTCCAAAAAGCCTTGGTGCATGATACCATTAGGCAAACAGATTGGTTGTTCTCTTGATATCTGTCTTATAAACTCTTGGCAAACTCATTCATTTGGGGCTAACATAGTCGCATAAAGATTCATATGCAGCTTTGCAGGACTTGAACTTTTCCTCCGCAACTGTCTGCTAACATATATGTTAGATTAGTCAAGGTACGTGTGGCTGATATTGCAATCCCAATACTGTGCTTCAAGCCAATGCATGAAGTGACTATTTTATGTAACTAGTAAAAAAGAAACTAGTGAAGCCTAAAGATGGGAAGTGGTTGGTGTTAAAGAGTTTAGAGCCCTCCACATTTTAGTGAAAAATAGTTTCAGAATTCTCTTGCCTCCCTTTCCTTTCATCCTTAGCCAGTAAGAGTTGTCACATTTTAGTTAAAGGATTTATGTCAAAGCTTAACTTGCAGATATACTATGAATATTAAGCTTGTCCTTTGATCTGCTTAACGATGATACTATTAGGTTAATTGCCTAACGATAACAACGCTACAGGTTTCCTTCTCTTTTCCCCTCCAAGAAAAGGGGAAAGGGTCAGTGTCTCACAAGGTTGAGTGAATCAATAAAGTTGAAGTTCCAAAGTACTAGGATGTAAGAGTACAAAAGCTTTCCCTCATCCATGAAATTGAAAACCAAGGAAACAAACTCAACAGGTGAGATGATGAAAAAGAAGGAAAAGAGAAAAGATTATGTAAGCTGAGATGCCAAAAAGCTTACCTTAAACAAGCCCTGGTTATGATCTGGATGCCATTTCATTGCACATGCATGGTATCTGAAAAGGAGTCGGATTAAATAATAGGAGAATAACTCTTAGTATTGGGTGAAAATGAAGTATGAGAAGCTGATCAGAAGGATTCTTATTTGTGAGATTATGAAGCAACTGCAAGCAACTTACGCATTTTTAACTTCTTCCAGAGTTAGAGGACCAGAAGCACTCAAACCCAGGGCCAGTCTTTCTGAGGTCATTTCAGGTGTTGAATTATCAGACTCTTTTGGGGGGTCGTCTTTACCTTGATTCTGATTTCTCCAGTTCCAGGAGCTCCAATGGTGATTAGAATTGCCTGGTGAAGTTGTCCAAAACTTCAGTACAGCAGAAGGGCCAAATCACATTGAACAGATAAATTGAATAGTTTATCTCATCTATCTCAGAACAGGAGTCCTGCTTCCGAGATGCTCAAGAGCCTCCCCTCAAATCGTAAAATTCATAATTAAACTTTTCTTATTCCTAATTCATGGACCTGAGTCGGAGAGAAAACCAGTTAATATCTCGTTTTATATTATCTGCATTCAGCTTAAGCCCTTTCCATATCCATATCAACATACAGATTATTCTCTTTTGTGATTAACCAATACAAATTCTACCAAATACAAAACAGAGATTACCGTCACTTTAGCATTTGGTTAGTTCCAGATTGAACATTTGAAGCGAAAAATTGAACAATATTACATAGGTAAATGTAATAGTATAGTTGTGTCAGAAACTGTTATATCAGATAATGTAGTGCATGATTTGACTCAAATCAATAGGCCGAAGTAGTATCACAATCACTTACTTCCTCCAAAAGCATTGGATCTCGTAGCTTGATAATCCTGTCCGAACCATGAGCTGCTTCGGCTTGAATATGGGGTGTAGTAATAATAATCATTCTGTCAGTAAAGAAACAAAGACTTGGATGATATTTGCTTTAGTTCAAGCAACAAAAGTACCAAAAATGTAAACCATAACAAGCAGGCTATCCCTAATGTCAAAATTCAAAACCAACAGCCTTCCCAAACACCAAGAAATAAGTCCAAAGACGCACACAATACACCTAAATAGAGGGATAAGTCATTTAAACTTCGTGTAATTCCTTCCACCATACAAATAAACAGAAAATATAGTTAAGACAACTTCTGTAAGTCAAACTCAGACAACCTGAACTGGGCCATTTGAAGGTGCACTGGGATCTCGCAGCAGAATTCGCTTCCACAAAGGATTACTGAAGCCTCTCACGAAGTTTTTGTATCTCTGCACAAGGAGAATAAACACGTTACATCAGAAAATAAGGAAAGGTTGAGCAGAATAGAGTAAAGAAAGAAGCTCTCACCCTTTTAGGCGCCCTATAAACTCCTTCCTGCAAAATAAGTACAAGTTACAGGCAAATAAACAACTAGATAAACTCTTGAGTCTGTTCTGACCGCTTTATCTAGTGAAATTCACAACTAACTTCCAGACAGTTCAAAACTCGGGAAAAAAAACAAAGATTACTTGATTCTTTTGCTCTACATGTCTATGCATTGTTAACTTACAATATTTTTTGATTTTTTGGTATTCATATCTTAGAATCATGTATATTCGGGGTTGGTTTGTCATCATCTCATCCCATCTCCCAGCCCTACCATTGCTTAGTTTAAAGAATCAAATAAATCTCCAAGCTTCGTGCTCAGAATATATAATTCCCCGAAGAAAGAAAAGAAAAACTAGTATTAACACTTGTCATGAAGGAATAACCATCTATAACAAGAGAAATAATTCAGTAAGATGCGATACTACTAACGAATTCAACAGTGCTACTTGTACGTTTTCTTTCTACTTTTTCTTTTGTACAGGAAATACGAAGGAGAGAGACTGACCGAAGCATAATAGTATGGCCTTCTTCCGCTTGAGAGCGCTGGGGTGGAGTGGAAAAGAAAGGCTTTTTGATTAGCAGAAGTTGGGAGAAATCTAGTAGAGTTCATTACTGCCGGTGCAGCAGGTTTCAAGAG
Source organism: Coffea eugenioides (assembly GCF_003713205.1). Lineage (NCBI taxonomy): Eukaryota > Viridiplantae > Streptophyta > Magnoliopsida > Gentianales > Rubiaceae > Coffea > Coffea eugenioides. The sequence goes on from NC_040040.1 coordinate 15,564,173, forward strand.
GAACAGCTTGTTCTTGTTCATTCCTCCACAGCTGCTGCAGCCAAATGATAGTAGTATAATTTTTGCATTTAATGCCTGCCTGTAGCTTACCCCTTCCCCAAGTAATTTAAATTTCCATCTTTAAGTTGTAAAGTAACATAAGGTAAAGCTTTTTCCCAGGTAGCTGGCTTTTATTAATTTTCCTTTCTCTGTTCTCTGTCTCTGTTTTATTGGTTTGTTTCAAGATATGATCCTGTTGCCTATTAAGAAACACAATATTAAACTTTGGCCAATATGCTATTAGTCACATGCAAATGAGTAGGAATAATAAGATGAGGAAAAAACCTGGGGAGCCCTTAAACTATTGCCGTTGTCATCTTTTGGCCCCCCATCTAAAATTTGTTTCCGATTGATCCTTAAACAATTAAAAATGCATACTTTGAGGACTTCTGATGACTTTAACCACAAATCTAACCGGAAGTAAAGGGCATTTTTGTCCGTTCATGTTTGCACCCTCGGGACCAGCAACTAAGTAGCGTAAAAAGAAAGATGCAACTCTTCAATTCTGTAGCAAGGCAAAATCGAAGCAACGGAAATCCTTTCCAGAAATCGAGTTTTGCCCATTTGTTGAAATCCCATCTTCTTCTTCTGCAAAAGAAAGAAAAATTAGGGTTTTCTTGCACGTATAACATTGGAAACGACGAGGTGGAAGATGCCAAGATCAAATCCAATACCTCCAATGTGTGGCTGCGGATTGAGTACCATTCTGAAAACGTCATGGACTCCACGGAATCCAGGTCGAAGATATGCGGAATGTCCAGTTGCTCAGGTAATGGATAGCAGTAATTTAGTGAAGTTGTTAGTAATTGCTGAGGTAAGTTGTTAGTAATTGCTATTTTGTTATGAATTTGAATTTGAGTTAGGGATGCAAGTATTGGAAATGGATAGATGAAGAAATGTGTCCGCGTTCAGTGGAGATTATACCTGGGTTGCTTCGGCGAATCAATCAAATGGAGAAACAGCTCACAAATGCCGAAGAGTCTGCACAAAAGTGGGAGTGCAAAGCAGCAAAATTGCAGACAAAGGTTCGAAGGTTGGAAATTATGATGCAACAACATGCATCAAGGGAGAGGAAGTTTGCTGCAGCTCTTGCAATCACCTATGGCTTTGTGTTAGCAGTATTTGCAGTCTGGGTGTTTGGAAATTTAGGAAATAATGATCTATTGCAATTACCCCAGAAAGATGTATTATAAGCAAAGGAATGAAGAAAGTGGAACTGGAATGTAATATGTACAAATGTAGTTCATGGGTGAATGGAAAAGCATGTTTTGCTTTAATTGGACACAGAACGTATTGGACAAGCATGTTTTGCTTTAATGATTGCATCATATTGGTTTATTCTGTTTTTGTGAGCAATGTACAATTGAAACAATGGTATATTTGACGTGTTCATTTTAACATGTTTAACAATGGAAAAGCTAGAATAGTGTAAAATTGGATTATGATAGAACATAGGGAAATCAAAAACCTTTTTGATTAAATACCAACTGCCAACATATAATTACATCATTAATACCAAGAGTCAAGCCACTTAATTAACAAACAAAAGGTGGTCCAACTGTACGACATCTACGAATAAACCACCAAAAAGACAAGTCATTTTCATGCTCGACATAGCACGAGATAAGTCATGTTCTGAAAGCAAAAGTAAAATGGCATCCAATGCCATTGACTAGGCAACAAATCTAATAGTTAGTTGAAGATGAAGGCACACGTCCTCTTCCTCTTCCTCTTGCACCAGCACCCTCACTTTGAGTTGGATTGACATTTCTTCTTCCTCCTGTACCAGCAACTTCATCCTGATTTGGCTTCCCACTTCCTCTTCCTCTTCCTCTTCCACCAGCACTTTCACTTTGATTTTGAGTACCACTTCTTGTAGATCTACCTTGGCCCCATCTTCCTTTCCATCTTCCTACAGAAAAAGGAGGCTGCTTTCCAAGATAAGCATAGTTGGAGTTTATCCTTCCCTTTTCAGCATCAGTCAATGTATTGTTTTTCTTTGTCCTGGAGGCTTGATTCTGGGGTGGTTGCCGTTGCTTTTGCTGTTGTGTTGACTGATTGAAGGGTGGTGGTTGGTGTTGTTGTCTAACCTGAGATGGCTGTTGTTGTTGGTTGTTTTGTGATTGATTCTGCTGTTGGGTAGGCTGTCTAGATTGCTGTCCCTGCTCTTTATTTGCATGAGAAGATTCAGGTACACTCTGCTTTTCTCTCCTTCCCTGAAAGTGTAAATGTGGCCAGATCAATATGTGGATTAATGTACAAACAATGTTAGTGAAAATTCAAATTTCATACTCGTTTGGACTGTTGCTTTTCTGAATTTTGACTTTGCTGTTGCTGCTCAGCCCCTCTATCTCTTGAACAAGTTGCAGCATTGTGGCCAGTCTCTCCACATTTTCTACAGTGCATCACAACTATCTTGCGCAGCTTGGTACTATTTCCCTTTTCCTCTGTTATATCCCTTCTTCTAGCCTTTTTTGGCCTTCCAGGTTGTACACAAGCGACTGGAGGATCCATTTCCAAATGCTCAGAATTAGGCCAAAGTGAGACCCCACTAATTGGCTCCAAGACATTCTCATAAATTTTAGCAAACAACTCTCTTGAGTAGCATGGGGCTGTCAACTGCATTGGATTTCTATCAGACACCAGCATTGCAGAAATGGCATGAATACACGGAATCCCACTTATCTCCCAAAGTTGGCACGTGCATGTGTTTTTTCTGAAATCTACTGCATATTGAGCTGCCCGAGGACCTTTCACTTGGTAGCCATACAAACCATTCCAGATTGGCTCCCAAAGACAGGCCTGCTTAATTCTATCCTCAATCAATTCTTTGATTAGGGGCCCTACTGGTTCAGTCCATTTAGATATCCCTTCTCTTCTTTGTTGGATCCTCTGCATCACCTTCTCTCTTATTTGTTCAAGCATTGATATTATTGGTTTGTCTCTGGCTTCAAGAATGAACGCATTGAAGGTTTCACAAATATTGTTTACCAGCATATCACATTTCGTATGGACTGGAAAAAATGCCTTACACCAGTGCCTGGCATGAGGTGCTTTTTCCACCCATTTAAAGGCCTCACAGTCAAAATCTTTCATGTCTTCCATGGCCTTGTTGAACTCTTCCATACTTGTACTAGTGGCTATACCCCACATCTTGGACTTCAAAGCTTTGCCGGGATGTTTTTTTTTAAAATTTCTGTACATGTGTTGTACACAATATCTATGCTCACTCCCAGGAAGTATCTCAGACAAAGCTCTGTCCAATCCCTTTACAAAGGTAAAAAAAAATGAGTCAACACTCAAACTGATAAATATGAAGGATATCATTTCTATTGGAACAATTGTTAACACTCAAACTATATTGATATTCTTACCTTTTGTTGATCAGAAATGAAGGTGTAATGATGTTGATTGTCAATATTCAAGTCATCAGCCAGGAGTTGAAGGAACCATTTCCATTGCTCTCCAGCTTCTTTTTCAACAACTGCCCATGCAATGGGCCACCATCCATTGTTAGGGTCAACACCCATAGCTGTTAGTAATTGACCACGATGAGTTCCTTTAGTATGACAACCATCAAGACCTATTAGTGGCCTGCAACCACTAAAAAATCCCCTCTTAAGTGGCCCCAAACAGCAATAGAATCGCATGAATGTTGGATTACCACCAGGTTTTCTGAATGGAGTGAATACAATTTCAGTCGTTGTACCTGGATGAGTTTTTTTAAGCTCCTCAGAGTACCTACCCAAAAGTTTGTACTGCTCTTCAGCTGAACCCTTCACAGTTTGAGTAGCTAGTGCTCTTGCTTTATATGCCACTGCTCTAGTGATTTTGGACCTGTACTCTTCATCAACTGTTTGTATTAACTCTTTCACAGGCAGTTGTAGGTTGGATCTGTACCTCTCTTCATACCTATTTGCCAACCACTTTGAGGTAATAGCTCTATTCTTCCAAGCATGGCCACAGTTTTCATGCTTATCATAGATTGACTTCACCACTAAGTCATTTGTGCCTAGACAATTTACTGTTGAGGCAAAAACAAACCACCTACAGGGGTGCTTACATTTTGCTCTAACTCTTTTTCTCTCATTTTTGCAAGGCTTCACAGGTTTACCATTAACAATTGCATAGTTTTTAAGAGCTTCTTTGAACTCCCTGCTATCAGCAAATCTTTGCCCTTTAAAGAATTTTGGATTCTTCATGTCCCTCTCTGGGATAAAGTCAATGAATTTGGGCATATGTCCTCCCCTTTCCTCAGATGACTCTTCCCCACTATCTAGTTGATCATCTATTTTGTCCCCATCAAATGCAGCTCCAACATCTATAGATTTTGAACCAAAAGTTGCAGGCTGTCTTGCTTTATTTTTTTTGCCTTTCTTTTGTGATTGTTGGGTAGGAATGTTAGAAGTTCCAGTCACATCTTCATGCTCCTGCTGCTGCCTTCCCACAGATTGCTGGTCATTTTCTGTTTCATCTATACTGCCTGCATCCTCAAACATCAAGTCATCTCTGCAGAAATTATCATCAGCACTGAACTGCTCATTATCTGAGCTGCTGCTCGTGTCATCAGCAGCATCATTGTCTCTACCCTTACTAGTACCTACCCCTCCCACTGTTTTAGTTGCTGTCTTTTGTTTGCCACTTTCAATTTCAGCCTGTGAGGTTGGAATCTTTTCATTAACAATGTCTTTCTGCACCTGTTTTTCTGTTGAATTTTCACCTACACTTGCACCACTTTTTTTTTGATTTTGAGTTTCAGCATTCAAAGGCTTTTTGGTTAATACCATATCAGTACAAGGCTCCTCTATAACTCTGCCCTCATCATCTATTTCTTCTATCAAAACACCAGATTTTGGTGGTGCTGCATATGTCTCTACAGGCTCATTGAATTGCATTTTCAATACCTCTTCAATGGTCTTATGGTCACAGTAAACTTCCATCACCTTATATTCCTGTACCCAACTACAGAACTGGTTAACATGTTGATCAGTTTGCAATTGCCTTAGTCCATCAGGTAGAACACTTGTCGGCTCAAGGTAATAGTACAACACAGCTTCCTCTTCCCCATACCCCAGTTTTTTTAACATTTCATTAATCTCAAGCACTGACATTCTATCACCATCACACAAATCTATATGATCAACTTCACCACCAGTATAAAATCTGTAATCCGAACCATTAAACTTGCCCCCATAGTGCAATCTAATAGTAAAATATTCACTCCCATGTTCTGCACAATCATGTATCAAATTAAAATCAAAATTCACTATATTCATAGAGTAGTAAAAAATAAGCAGCAAAATTGCTAAATAAACAATTGCCCATGCAACATCAACTATTTTTTGTCAAACTCTATACCAGAAATTTCATTAATTTACTATTTTTAGTAAACTAATAATGGACCACAGATATAGTAGGACCCCATGCAACCTACCAACAGGACAAAACTCTCAGACCCTGTTTCCACCCAATTAATTTAATTAAACTCCACTATATCTAAGCCCCTATCAACCAACATCTAATTCTTTAACAGCCCTTAAATTGTTCAATAATAACACAACAATTACACACACAAACCCCGACGATATAAGCTTACAAATCAAGAGGCACATTACCGTATACGAGATATGGGTCAAAATATGCATCCCTCCTTCTGATCATCCATTTCATTTCTCTGTCCATCTGTAGCTTTCAATGCAGAATTTCTCCCATGCAACCTTCAATAGCTGTAATTGAAAGATTATCTAGCCATTCTTCTTATACTTTAGATGAAATTAGAAGAAGAAGATGGGATTTCAACAAATGGGCAAAACTCGATTTCTGGAAAGGATTTCCGTTGCTTCGATTTTGCCTTGCTACAGAATTGAAGAGTTGCATCTTTCTTTTTACGCTACTTAGTTGCTGGTCCCGAGGGTGCAAACATGAACGGACAAAAATGCCCTTTACTTCCGGTTAGATTTGTGGTTAAAGTCATCAGAAGTCCTCAAAGTATGCATTTTTAATTGTTTAAGGATCAATCGGAAACAAATTTTAGATGGGGGGCCAAAAGATGACAACGGCAATAGTTTAAGGGCTCCCCAGGTTTTTTCCTCTAATAAGATAGATCCTGATATTAGTTTAACACACATTGTTCTTTTTAACACCAGGCTGGATACAGAAATTAGCACTAAAGAAATACTAGTTATGTAAGAATTGAAATTGCGAAATAGCAAAAAAAATTATATGTTCCTTGTTCAAACAATTCTGCATGCAAAATTTACTTGCTGCGTTCAAAAGCATGAGGGCATTAATGAATCTTAAAGCTCGTAGTATTAAACAGAAGTATACACGGGTACAAAGTGAATGGTACAAAAGGATACAAGGAATAGCATACTGTGGAAATAATTGCTCATTGGACACCATGCCTCTCATTTTTCTATGTTGTGCATAATTCCTAACCTAATTCCTAACTTAACCTAAGTACATAGTTATGAATCTTATGATCAAGATCCAATCTGATCTCCTACAAGACTTGATAGATGCCATCAGCAACGGCAACCCTAATTTAGACCGAGCTTATCACATAATGACTGATATGCCGCACCGCAAAGCTTGAACTTCTCTTCTGCCGCAGCCTGTCCACGACATCAAACCACTTGATTAGATCGACAAGAAATCAAACCAACATGTCTGCAGATAATTCTCATGATCATAACCTGAGTATGAAGAATCTAGGAGGTGGAGAAGAGGGGGGGGGGGAAGGGGGGAGTAGTTGGACAAGCCAAACAACTAGAGTCGGTGTCAAGATGCATGGACATATCATCAATGAAACTAAGGTGAACAAGGATGCGTTGTTCCTTGGTATCAGGTTCATCAATCAACTAAATTAGTTACCATATTAACAAATTTGTAGTGTGTGAAAGAGGGATGTAAGCATCCATTCCATTGAAAGGCCCAACATCTCATAAACCCGACCAGAGACCTTTGCTATCAAACATCCATAGCTATTAGAATAAAAGAAAAAAATGATAGATAAAAGTAGCGGCTTCATTAAGAGTCAAAGATAGACAATTACTGCCATATCCCTAACAAAAATAATTGCAATGGGAGACAAAAAAAAATGAAGAAGAATGCGAATATTATGAGGGAAAAAACAAACAACAACAACAGCCACCTGAAAATTTAAACTAGGCCAAAAACAGAGATACCTTGTGAGGGCCATGGTGGCGATCTGGATGCCATTTCAAAGCGCAAACTCTATAACTGAAAGCAAGACAGCAGTTTAAGTCAGAAAGACAACATATTTCTACCCATTCAAATAAGATCTGAACAGAAAGTTGCAAGGGGTTGGTAATTCAAGCAGACAGCGAATGAAGGAATCAAATTGAACTTACGCATTTTTAACATCTGTAAGACTTAAAGGACCAGATGAACTCAGCCCAAGAGCAAGTCTATCAGATGTCAGATCAGACTCCAGACTATCAGATGAGGAGCTGTCTTCCTCCTCATCCTGACGCCCCCAATTCCAGTAATGCCTATGGTTATTGGAGCGTCCAAAGGACCCCCTCCACTGTGGTTCTTCATCTATAAAGGAATAGTAGGTGTATTTGTTTCCCCCAAGTGCAGATTTAAAGATGGTCTCAACATCAAAATCATCATCATCTACAAAAAATTGGAATCCTGCCCCCACGTGGATATCAACATGAGAAGCATGTCAGACAGACGTATTTCGCTTTGAAGTCCAACTGCAGTTATGTAACAAAAAGGGCGACTTACTTGTGTTCCATGCCTGTTGTCCCTTGTTTCTGGAGTTTCCTTTCTTAGATCTATTACCATTAAAATCCTGTCTAAACCATGAGCTGTTTCTGCTTGCAAATGGATTGTCGTTGTCGTCAAAATCATCAAATTTCCAGCTCTGATACATAGCAGTCATTGTTAGAGAACAAAAATATATCATTGCTGACAATTTAACAAAGTTAAAAGTCAAGGTAATGACACCCAAAGATTAAAAGTTAAAAAACTAGGAAAAAAACCCAAAAATAAGAGGCATGTCTTCAAGAGTACTAGTAAAGGAAAAGAATCACAGAGAAGGATTGAGAAAATTAAATGTAAAAATTAAGTCATCATATATACTTTAGGACTACTAACAAAATTGTCTGTTAGCATAAACCTTTGAGCATACAATAGTGCATGGACAACTGTAGCATGTCATGGTGCATTCAAATTCATGATATTTTCTCTATTTACAAGCCAACAAGCTCCTTTAATATTAATTTCTTAGTAATCCTTCAACAAATTTGCAATTCATGTGTAATCTGCACCAGTATACGTGATCCAAATAGTACAAAACATAAACCAGAATCAACAACCATTTTACCAACACAGGAATCTTTTACTCAAAACTTCCAAACTAAGAATCTTTGAACTTGTAAAAAGGATTAGGCACATAAACTTTTTTTAAAAAGGGAAAGATAGAAAGAGCATATCTGCTTCTAGAATCACCCAAAACTAGAAAACAATGGTAAACTAGGAAAGCTAACTCAAAAGACAGATCAACATGACGACCAAGAATATGTCCCCTTGATACTACTACCATTCAGAACACCACTCTTACATTGACATGTAATTTCATCTTTGGCACATGGACATGCATCTGGCTATCTTTTAAGTTATAACATGTACCTAAATGCTCATGCTGCATACTCATGAGCATGCACGTGCAGAAAGTCCCTCCCAGACAGACACACATAAAAGAGGCTGCAATTTCATACTATCCCAAGCTTCAGATAGCATACATGCCTTGACCCCATTGTCAACTCCCTATTTCACCCCTCAAAAAATAATGAATAAAAAACCAAAAAAAAAAAAGTCTACTCTACAGATAGAATAACAGAAGGAAATTAGGAAACTATAGTCTTGACTCCAGAGAGAAGAAGAGACCAAGAACGCCTTCATTAGTCATTAAAAACCTGAAAAAGGTGCTCAGCAAATGAGCTGACGTTATGCAACAAATCCTGCTTCGAATGTAGCTTCCTATTCCTTCTGGAGTAGCTGCTAAATCTCTACAAAAAAATTTACCATCAGATACACATTTATTCAGAACGATGTAAGTGCGACACAATGCTAAATGTAAGGCTTCGATCACATTAGATCCATATGATTTTGGTCCTATGGAGAAATAAAACATCATTGAAGAAAATCAAGGATGAAGCAAAAGAAACTGATGACAAGACAATACACTAGGATATTAGCAGCCCCACATGGCAACACAAGATCTTTAGCCAAAAGGCAAATGACTAACAGGTAAAAATTAGCGCCTCATAATCTCTGTCACAGGCATCAATGCAATAAGTGTGCCAAATATCTGCACCCATCTCCATCAATGCTTTATTAATTCAAGGTAATAGCATGACTAGGAATACTACAGCTTATGAGGAAGCTTGACATAATTGCAGACTAGAAATAGATGGTAAAGCAGCCTAGCCTACTCACCGCACATCATCCAAAGAAAGAAACAAATATCTATGGATCTAAAAGAGGGTTTAGACTATTTTTTAGAAGGGTAGGGAATGCATGTAAGAATCAGCTTCAATCTGGCTGTCTTTCCATCATTTTCCTCTGGACACACTCAACTCGCTACACTTGAGCATAAAATGGTTCACTTTTTTCTTTCATGGGTATAAGAGTAATGAATATGGTTCCAGACATCATCCGAAACCATGTAAGTCTCTAAAATCAATGTAGTTAATCTTTCATTTCAAGGACACATCCAAAGAATCAAACTGAAAATGCAAATTATCTCCAATCCCTGATCAATATCCTGAAACAGATGCACACAAGTATTTCACAATAAAAATTACAATTCCACAGCAAAAGGCTACACTTTTTATCGTGCATAAACTTGCTCAAACCGTACAGGCTCTCTATGACTCCTTGATGAGCCCCTGGAATAACCTCCTCCCTGCACATAAATGGTGTAAAAATAGAAACCATTACATCCAAGACAACATTTTTCTACATGAAAATTCAATGAAGAATAAAGGATGATCGATCAATTTGGTCATAGCATCACCAAGACTCGACTTGAATTCCCCTCCCCAACCCCCTAGCGGGTGGCGCCAAAACTACCCCAGGCCACATATGACATCACTAGATTCTTCTGGGGAAAAAAAGAAAAAGAAAAACCAAAATATATTTTAAACATAAGCTGGTAGATATATAATATAATTCACTAAAAAGCACAAATATTTACCAAAATAATCCCATTTCAGACCATCTAAAGCCATTTCAAAACTCAAAAAAAAAACTGCTCGGTAATAGCATAAATAGCAAAATAATGTTTGCAAAAAATGAAAATATCTGCCTTTTTCCTTTTTTTCCTATGAGTGTAAAAGAGAGGAGAGAAAGACTAACAGAATCCCAATGAGTTCGTCTTTTTCGTTCCAAAATTGGAGTTGAATGGATGTAGGAGACTTTCTGCTGAAAAGGGTTGGCCCCAGAATTGATTAGTGCTGCTACTCTGATTCTATTCATGCCTAAATTTCAATGGCGATTTTCGTGAATATGCTCTACCTGAAGAAAAAAAAAAGGGAGAAGAAGAAGGGGCAGCAAATATTTGCAGGAAAATGGGCACATTACACTGGTGACTGGTTCGTGAACCTGGAAATCCAGCTGGACCTGGACCTTGCAATTGGTGGTCCATGTTTGGATTGGACTGAAGGCTATGGGCCTGGACCTCTGGACTAATAAAAATTTGCCTAAGAGTAGGTCCATAAACTTTGGAGGATATATTATGTGTGTGTAGGCTGAGTTTAATGGTTGTTTGCTTAAGAAAGAGTGTGGAATGGGTTTTGATTGACTAGTTTTCCCCTATTCTGGGGATCCTATGTAGTTACGTACAACAATTGATGGCTCAGATCTGTCTTAAGAGATCGGTTCGATTTGAAGCATACATTTAAACTTTGCAAGGGAAGATCAAGAATTTTGCGACCCCTTATGACAAATCAGGGGATCAATTGCATGGCATGATTGCACCTGCAACAGCACTAGTCCTTAAATCCCTTTTTCGTATTTCTAATTCTTGTTAGTAGGTAGTTTTTTTATTAGTTAATAAACATTGTGAATGGAAAATTTACATTTCTAGGAAAAGTAACTTTGTAAAATACAATATTATGCTTTATCGCTAGTAAAATTATAGTAAGAAACTTTTATTTAGGGCAATTAATCAGGAGAGAAAAATAGTTCAAAAAATGAGAAGCTAAAAAAAAAACAAAATAAGAAAGTTTATACCAAAAGTCCTCTCCTACTTTATATACAATGTAGGTATAGACATTATTGTTACACTTTTTAGAAAAACATATTAGTGTGAAATAAGCTTGTATAGCTTTATAAAAACATGAAAAGCTATTAATTCAAGCTCGAAATCTCGAATATTTTAGGAACATCATCAAATTTCTGTTTTTAAAACTTATGTATGGTTTATTGAAATGTTGGACGCAGTGTTTTGTGATTAACTGTGTGGTCACATGCATTATCACATTTAGGCTCACTAGAAAATATGCAAAAAGCTAATTCTTTTTTTTTTTTTATCAGACAGTAACAGTTAGTCTAATCTACTCCTACTCATACTCATACTCTAGCTTACACTTAGGAGAGAAGGGGAGAAACCCAACGGAACCTAGAAAAATTGACGAAAACTGAACCACCATCGAATCAAACGAGTGCACTACGCATCCATATGAATTTAGGATAAGCCACGTACTTAAGTGCAAAAAACTAATTCGATGAACAATTTCAAGAACTTTATGGTGATTTTATATTTGAGTGGCACTTGGAGGATATAAACTAACCTAACTCTAAGGTACTCACTCAAAAAATGAGCTTATAATAAAAACATGGAAGTTGGGATGAACGATTAGAAATAAAAGAAAGACTTGACAGAGGATTGAGCACCCTTGAATGGTTAGAAGTGTTTGCTACGGCAAAATGTACACATGTGGAAAATTAGGCATCTGATCACAACATTCTGTTACTAGACACTTGTCCAGCAAATAGAATAAGGAAAAAGAGGTTCTATTTTGATAAATGGTGGGTGCAACATAAGGAAGCCCATCAATTGATTAAAGAAGCTTGGAGTATAACATGTGATGGATCCATAATGTACAAGGTCACCAAAAGAATAACAAATTGCAGGGTAAGGCTCCTGAAATGGCACAGTAGCAAGATTGGCATTGCTAAAAAGAAGATAGAAGAGGCCAAAGAAAAACTAGAAAGAATAAAGGAGCAGAACAGGAAAATATCAAAGGAAGAAATTGTTAATCTGAAAAAGCAATTGAAAGAAACATATCAACAAGAGGAAATGTTCTGGAGTAAAAAAGCAAGACTGCAATGGTTGAGAGAAGAGGACAAGAACTCCAAATATTTTCATGTTGTGGTGAATGGAAAAAGGATGGCAAATAGAATGAACCAACTTCAGAAAGGAGATGGAAGCTGGACAAAATCAGAAAAAGAAGTTGGGCAGGAAATAGCCAAGTACTATAGGCAACTATTTACTGCCTCAACAGCACCAACAAGGGAGAACAACATTCATGAGATACTTAAGGGGATTCCAACCACAATCACAGAACAAATGAATAGGATCTTAGTCAAAGCTGTGGATGAGAATGAAATTAAGACAGCAATTTTTTCAATGAATCCTAATAAGGCTCCTGGAAGTGATGGTATGTCACCTCTTTTCTTTCAAACTTACTGCGACATCATTAAAAAAGACATAGTAGAGGCAGTTCAAGCTTTTTTTCATTTAGTCACATGCTTAGTTCCATAAACCACACTATTATCTCTTCGATCCCCAAAATTTTAGTTCCCACTGGCTTAATGCACTATAGATCTATAAGTTCATGTTCTGTTCTGTTATGTACAAAATCATTTCCAAAATTTCAGTGAACAGACTCAAACCTGTGTTAGATAAGTGAATAAGCAAAAATCAGTCTGCATTTGTTGCAGGTAGACAAATTCTGGATAATGTCATATTAGCTCATGAGTTTCTTCATTTCCTGAAAAACAAAAGAAATAGGCAAGTGGGATGTATGGCTGTTAAACTTGATATATCTAAAGCCTATGATAGAGTGGAATGGGATTACTTGAAAGCAATAATGATCAAAATGGGTTTTTGTAACATCTGGATTAACTGGATAATAAACTGCATAACTACTGTATCCTACTCTTTCAGTGTGATTGGTGAAGTAAGAGAACTAGCGAAACCAGAGAGAGGATTAAGGCAAGGTCAGTCCCTATCACCATACCTGTTCCTAATATGTTCAGAAGGATTCTCCAACCTCCTTAAAAGAACAGAAACAAGCAAAAAGATGAAAAGAATGAAGATCAGCAGGAATGGTCCTGCACTAACCTATCTCTTTTTTGTAGATAATTCATTGATACTGAGCAAAGCAGATTAAAAGAAGGCTAAGGAACTGAAGGCAATCTTAAACAAATATGAAGCAGTATCAAGTCAACAAATTAATCTAGAGAAATCCTCAGTATTCTTCAGCAAAAACACTAACCAGAAGATGATGGAAACAATATGTGAAGAGCTGCGAGAAATCCAGGCTGTGCGACAAGGAAAATATCTTGGTCTGCCAATGATAATTACGAGGTCAAAAGAACAGATTTTTGGTTTCATAAAAGACAAAATCAAGAAAAAAATGGATCACTAGAAGACAAAACTACTCAACCAAGCAGGCAAGGAAACTTTTCTGAAGGCAGTAACAATGGCTATACCAACTTATGCCATGTCCTGCTATAAGTTTCCCCAAAAGTTATGCAAGGAAATTTGCTCCATGATGGCTAGCTGCTAATGGGGACAGAATGACAAGAAAGACAAGCAACAGTGGATTGCATGGAAGAAATTTACCAAAAATAAAGAAGAATGAGGAATGGGTTTCAAGGATATTCAACTTTTCAACAAAGCTTTACTTGCAAAACAAGTATGAAGAATAATGACCCAATCCAACCTCTTGGTAAGCAAGATACTGAAGGGTAAATACTTTCGAGAAGGATCAATACTTGAAAGCAAGGTCCCAAAAAGTGCATCCTGAATTTGGAAAAGTCTAATGAGTGCTAGAGAGGTAATTGAAGAAGGGTGCAAAAAAAGAATAGGAAATGGAAGGGGAACCAACATCTGAGAAGACAAATGGATCAATAACAACAAAGCAGGAAGGATAAAAACTCAGAAACCAGAGGAATCAACTTTTTGCAAAGTTTCACAACTCATAGTTTAACGCAGATGGAACAGAGTGCTAATCTTTAAAGTCTTCAACAGAGAAGATGCAGAACACATTCTTAATATTCCAATAAGCTTGGCTAGAAGAGGAGATAGCTTGATATGGAAGCATTGCAAAACGGGCCAATATATAGTAGCATCTGGCTACAAATATCTGCAATAAGAGAAGAGGAAAAGAAAGGAAGAAAGCAATGAAAAGGAAAGATGTAGCTACCAACAAGTAGATAGGAAATTATGGAATTCATTATGAAAGCTATCTATCAAATATAAGTTGAAAATATTTGTGTGAAAATGTATCAATAATGGAATGCCAATGAAGGCTCAAATATTTCATAGGACACAAAGATGAGACCTAATATGATGTGAATGTGGAGAGAATGTGGAATCCATTGAGCACATACTGCTGCAGTGCAAGATAGTAAAAGAAATATGAAAATTTGCATTAGTACACTGGGATAGGCTGGAAGACCAAACCGGCTGCTTTAAACAATGGTGGACCATGTTGATGAATGCAAGAATCAGGCATGAAGATGAATATCACGTATCCCTAACAGTAGGGATGTAATCGAGCCAAGTCAAGCTCGAGTATAGCTATACTCGAGTTCGACTCGACTCATATATACCTAGACTCGAGCTCGACTCGAGTTCGACTGAGTACAAAAAATCGATACTTAAAGCTTGACTTGAGAAACTCGCTTTAAGCTCGAGACTCAATCGAGCCTTATCAAGTTGAGCCTAATCAAGTTTTTTGACACATTTTCGTCTTTTCTTCCCTTTTTTAGACATTTTTTCTTTTTAGGTCTTTTTACAATTATGTTATTACTTTTTTGCCATTATGAAATTTTATTATAAAGAAGAGTTTATTGTAAATTGGAAAAATGGCCAATTTAGTCCCTATACTTTTTTTTACTCTCAATTTAGTCCTTACATAATTTTTTTGGCCAATTTAATCCCTATACTTATTATCGGTTCCAATTGAGGAACTCCGCGGCGGCGCCACCTTATCATTTTGATCAAACGTCTAATTGAACACTTAAGCGGGGGTATTTCAGGTACTCCACTGCTGGGGCTCCTTTCCAGAAGTAAAAATCAAAACCAAAAGTTACCGGCACACCACCACTGAAAAAAACCCAAACCTGAAATCTCAACCTTTTCTTGCAAAAACCGACTGAAATCGACTGAAATCTTGCAAGAAATTTTCTGTTAGTTACTGACATGTATCTATTTCGCAATATTGCATTAATAATGCAGTGTTCAACTTTATAACTGGAGCTCATGATGTTGCTGTGGTGACATCAAAGTCAGCCTATGATTCCTGCAACACCTCTACCACCGGAACCACAATGAACACCCGTCCAACCAGAATTACCCTGACCAACCCAAGTCAAGATTTCTACATATGCACATTCCCTCGACACTGTTCACTCCGCCAAAAGCTAGCCATCAACGTCACCGAAACTACTGCCACTCCATCACCAACTCCGGTCCCCACCAGGCCTCTATCCGACCCTGCCTCTGAGGCTATGGGCAATAAGAAATTTTCTGTGCTTTGCTACATAGCAAACAAAAACTGGATGACCAGTGGAAGGAAACAACAACTTTAAGATGATTGGTATCAAATGATTTCGGCATTGAGCCCACTAGAACATGCAATGTTCACATTCCATAAATATTAAGAAAGCAGAAGACTATTTAACGAAAAAAAGAAAAAAGAGAATTATTTCTAAAGGAGACAACAGGTTATAAATGTGCACAACGGTAGCAGAGCCCACATTTCGCATCACTTAATTCGAAGTACGAAATTTCTTGAGTATATTACTCAGTCAATGAGAATTGAGGGGATTCTTAAACTACTGCAGAAGTAGGGAGGGATGCTCATCGGAATTGAGACATTTTCACTGTCGACCGGCGCTCCTACTCCTTCATCGACCGACGCAACTCCACCTTCCAACTCTTCCACCCTACCACCCTCTAGCTCTCCTAGCACGTCACCTTCGGGCTCTACCACTCCATCTCCGTCTGGTTCTCCAGCTGGTGTCTCAGCTCCTCCTCCACCAAACTCTGCTCCATCTTTTGCAGTAGTAGCGTTGCCATTCACTTTCTTGTCGATTGCCTTAGCTTTCTTGTATTAGATTTAGCTAGCGACCATTGACGACTTTTATTATTTGTGATTATTTTATTTTTGTTACCATTTTCGCATTACTGCTATTGTTATTCAGATTGAACCATTTTGGTAACTTTTGGTTTTGTTTTTTACTTCTGAAAAGGAGCCCCAGCAGTGAAGTACCCGAAATACCCCTGTTTAAGTGCTCAATTAGACGTTTGATTGAAATTATAAGGTGGTGCCGCCGCAGAATTCCTCAATTGGAACCGATAATAAGTATAGGGATTAAATTGACCAAAAAAATTATGTAAGGACTAAATTGACAGTAAAAAAAAGTATATGGACTAAATTGGCCATTTTCCCTTGTAAATTCCGTAAAACTTATACTCATAATGATCATTTTATAATTATAATACATATATATTATTTAAATTATAAATATATTATTTAAATACCCCCGACTCGACGAGTAGCTTGACAAGTCTCGAGCCTCAAAATATTGGCTCGAAACTCGACTCGAATAATAATCGAGTAGCTCGAGACTCGGCTCAAACTCGGTCAACCCGAGTTCAAGCCAAGCCGTTGACCGAGCTACTCGATTATGACTCGACTCGCGTACATCCCTACCTAACAGTCAACGTGCTGTGGCAAATTTGGAAAACGAGAAATGCCAGAATTTTCAACTCAGCACAACAATAGCCTTTTAAAGTGAGTGAAAAAGCTACTGAGGAATGGAAGGAATACAAGGAAGCAATCCAGCAAAAACCAAGGAGGAGCACAACAAAAACAATAAGGCAAGAAATGAATGGTCAAAAAGAGCAATCTGACTCTGAAGTGGTAACTCTAAAGCTGGCGACCCAACACCAGAAAGAACCCAAAACCTTTGGTATTGGCATCACAGTTGTGAATAATGCAAACCAGGCAATTGCTGCTTGGTCGCTAAAGGAAAGGCAAGCAGGAAACAAAGCTCAAGACATTGCAGAGGCGGTGAGGCTATGTATGATCAAAGCAGCAAAAGGGATGGAAAGACATCAAAATACGGATTGAAGATAGGAAGCTGCTAGCCCAAATAGGAACCGGAAAAGCTACGAGCTTAGAGACAGCCACTATAATGGAGGACATACAAAAAATGACCTCATGGTTTTGAATGTGCTCTTTTGATATGTTGAATGAGGATACTGATAGCCTATGCTACAGTTTGAGCAAAATTGTTCTTTTGAACTTTTGTGACATGGAGTGGAACTACTCCATCCCATAGCGCTAAATGCACTGCTGTAAAGATAGGAGCCCTTGCTCCAACACTGTACAGTTTTGTTATGATGTAAAATTCTATCGTTTCGAAAAAAAATAAAATAAAAACATGGAAGTCCATTTAGGCTTCTTATTTCTTTTGTTATTATACATTCGTGTGGGAACATAAGGTGGTGAACTATTATGTATGGGATTCAATACAAAAAAAAAAAAGACCAATATAATAGAGTTATGGAATAATCAATTAGAAATAAAAAACTACAGTCATCGTGACCTAATTAGTTCCACCTTTGACAATTGTCTTGTAAATTTCTCTCAACATTATTAATTCATCTTCCTTATCTTTAACTTATTTAGCATGTTGAGGAGATTTTGATCTAATAATTAGTATTAAAATTAATATAAAGTTTAACTCCTAAATCAATGTTTCCATAACATGATAATCTCTCCAAAAGTTAACTTCAAAGCAAGTCAAAAAAGTATGGACAAAACAAGAAAGAGTACGTAAGGAATGAGAAAGAAAATCTTGGTTACGAAACCGAAGGTTAGGCCGAGTACTTTAATAGAGCTATACCTACAAAAGTTTCTTCCTGCCCTTTCCCTTTTCGACACATTTTCTTTCTTTTTTATTTTGGTGTCGCCCGGGGGAGGATGAGAAGAAAAGGAAAGGAAATGGAGGGATAAGAATTTTGATAATTGAATTGATTTTTTATGAAGAAAAGAAAGGATCAGGAGAGAAAAGGAAGAGATACAATATAGTTATTTTTTTTTGTCAATTTGTTTTCCATGGGGTGGAAAATGGAGGGAAATGAAACCAAGATAAATGAAAGTTTTAAAATTTTTGTCAAAGAACCTATATGTTTTTAAATTAAGCTTTTAAATTATTATAGATAAAAGGTAACTTATACGTGATAGTTTCCTTTTCTTTCGTAATCCAAACAATATTGTTAATGGTTTTGTATTTAATCAAAAAAAGATGAATAGAATCAGCTTTCCTGTACTCTTCATTTTCTTTCTTTTCTACTAGAATCCTCTCATTTCCTTTCCTTCATTTTCCTTCAATTCAAATGATGTCTAAAAGCTTTTGAATTCAATCCTATTGCTCCTTCCTTATTTCTTAACTTTCATCAATTCCCTGCTAAAATTTTTGTCAAAAATAAAAAGAATGAGATTTCAAGAAATAGAAGTTTTGGATTCAAATCTTCTTTCTCCTTTTCACTTTTTAAAATCATATTCATACCCCTTCCCCTGTAGAATTCAAAAAAAAAAAAAATTATCTAGCATGATGCAATTGTGTGGTATTGAAAAAATTCCTCCAAACCGACAATTTTCTATCTTCCATTCTTTCTAATTTTTGTTGTCTTAGCAAAACTTGCGCCCATGACTCTCTCGTCCTTGCAATTTTGAGTGCTCTCAGGTTGTGAAATGATGCATGGCACGTTAAGGCAGGCCAGTAAGTTCGGACTTGTTTGACCAGTCTTGCCGGTCAGCCACAAGACTTGGCATAGAAAATGGGCTCTGTATTGGTGATGAGTGGCGGGCAGGTGTGAACGGCCATTCACCGCACGTGATGCAAACAGGCTGACATCATCTCCAGACTGGTTGGAACAATTTGGCCCAGCTGGACTGGCCCTACTATTGCATCATCGTTCATGTGTCTTATTATTGCCCACACCCACCCCACTAATTTGATTTATGGGAAAAAGGAGAAAATAAAGTAGCCGATAAAGTGATTAAACGATCTTTTTGTGGGGGGAACCTTGTCTGCAGGACCATTTTATCCTCGTCAATTTTTTGGGGAATGTCAATGCATCCCTGAGGCCGTTTTGGGGTTCTAAGTTTGATGGAACCTAGATTCTAGCCATTTATTAACTAACTTCTAGTATTAGAGTGGGTTTAAATTAGGAATGCAATCGAGTCGAGTTGAACTTAAATAACACTATTTGAGTTTGATTTGAATTAATAAACTTGAACTCGAACTCTTGCTTGAGTCCAATTGAGTTTAATTCGAATCCAATCGAGTTTAATAAATATAAATTTATATGCTATATAATTTTAAACAAGGGATAAAAAAAAATATATATTTAATACTAATAAAAAAAGCATATATATATGTTAAGCTTGATTGAACTTAGATTAAGTTTGATGAACTTTCGAATTTCACATATTAAACTCGAATTCGACTTGTTAAATAGCTTGAACCGCTCAAAATCGACTAACGCGAGTTCAAATTCGAGTTTTAACCAAGCAAACTCAAAACCTATCTATTTGATTAAACTTTACTCGTTTGTACCTCCAGTTCAAGCAATATCCCTTTAAAATTATTCCAGCAATGTCCCTCTATAATTATTCGAATCTCTATTTAGTGTTATTAAATATGTCAATTTTTAAAAATGTCCTGTAATATCAAAAACCTATTGCAAATTCTATTTACCTACAAGATTTGAATTAAAACTGTTTGAAACAATTCTTAATACATTTTGAGTAGTATCTATCATATTAAACACCACACGTAAAAGAATCCGAAATATATTGAACCAAATGAGGAACAAAAACAATAATAAAGTACAAAACAAGATTCTAGTCTTCCCGTGACTTTGAACTCGTGCTCCTCTGTGTGCTGTCCTTGAGTCAATACTAAATTTTAATCACTGATTTGCAAATATGTTGTATACTAACATTGGTATAACGACCCTCATGCTAAAAGAACAGACAATTCTTTATGTTTATAAAATCGACTAATGAATCTCATTATGTGTTATACTATATCAAGACTTCATTAATCATAACCAATTTGTCATAGATGAGTTGATCACCAGTTAAAGTATAAAATACAGTCCTTATAGTAAAATTTAGAATGTATATGACAATACATTTCTTGGTAAAAAAATGAGTTTATCGTCTTTTAGTCTTTCTTGATCCAATTGAACCTTTTCTTAATATAAGTTAGAGTGGCAGTAGTTTAAATTTTACCGATTAACCAAAAACATTCATTAATCATGAAATTTAATATTCAATGGTCAATTTAAAATTGTTGTCTTGTAGAACTTAGGTCCTTAGTTGATTTTACAAAAATATGAATGAGCTCTTGAGAAGGTTTGGGTGGGCATAGATTTCCAATGTTGGGTCTTTGGGTCGGAGGGGAGTAGGGGACCAGTAAATGGGGAACGATCCAAAAGTGGAGGGTATATCAGTCCCTACGGCAAGAAATGAGTGGAAAAGCAAAGCCAGCTATATCCACCATGAACATGATAGCGTCATGGGGTCCATTCAATTCAGTAGTTACCCATATAATCCCCCAATCTAACGGCCGGCAGTATTAACCGAACGAATTTGAGGTTCATTTAAGCTGTATTTCATTTGAGGCTGAGTTTTCACCATTTTCCGGTTTTTAAAAAGAAGAGGGAGGGCAGCCAGTTGCACCTCTCACTCTGCCAAGAAGAGATAGAATCAGAAAGAGAAAACCGGGAACAGAGACCGAGAGGGACAACCAGTCTAGGAAGGCCTCCAAGGTACCAAATTTACTCTTGAAATTCATGGTTTTTGTTACTTTGCATCTTCAATTCATTTTTACGAGGCCCTTTTGTTATTTTTGTGTTAAAGGTTGAAGCTTGAGTTAATGTAGCGGTATCCTGTTCATATTCTTGTCTTACTGTGTTTTGTGATGAGACTGACTTCTAATGCCATTTTTGAGCTTTGATCCATGGATCTGCAAATGGTGTTTTTTTTTTGTGAATGAATTCACATATTAAGGGGGTGACAGGCAATGCTGCTTGCCTTAATCTTTGATTTCGTGAAAAGCTCAAGCTCTGGTTTTAATGTTTATTATATAGTTTGATTATTGTGACAGTCTGACTATGTGACTGAGATTGCCTTGAATTTGCAATTTAAGGCTGGGAATACCTAAACTATAAGCAAAAGATTACTGAACTGTGGATGATTTCTTTGTAATGTGCTTGGTTTTTGGATATGTTGAATCATCTGCAATGGAATTTACATTATCTTTGATTCACGTTCTGGGTTACTCTTACTGGGCTTGTCATCGAATAAGTGTGAACTTTGATCTGATTGAACTTTGATTGCATGGCTAGATATTATTCAGATCGTGTCAAAATGGAGGACTAGCTTATATAAGAAATGTCCAGGAAAAAATTGATGCTGTAAATGCTTTGTCTTGTTACATTGTCATTGAGTTACCTTAGATCAAATGTCTGAGAAGAATTTGCTGGTTTGATTAGCCAATTTACGCAAAGTTATGCTATTCAAACTGTAATTGTTATATGGGTTTCACTATTTGCAAGGAGACATGACATCAGATGTTGTAATGTGCATCTGCAATCGAGATCTGTTTCTTGACAACTTCTATGACAAACTTGTTCTTCTACAGACCACATTAAAAGATGGCAGATGGTGAGGAGATTCAACCTCTTGTGTGCGACAATGGGACAGGAATGGTCAAGGTAAAAATCTCAATGTTGTTTTGGATCATTAGATTCCTTAAAAACAGTTTGATACATTTGTATGATTGCATTATTAGGTGTTCAGCTTAGTTGCTTATTCTTTAAGTTGATCCGAATTTGCAGGCTGGTTTTGCTGGAGATGATGCTCCAAGGGCTGTTTTCCCAAGCATTGTAGGACGCCCACGTCACACTGGTGTGATGGTTGGTATGGGGCAGAAGGATGCCTATGTTGGTGATGAGGCTCAATCCAAGAGAGGTATTTTGACTTTGAAGTACCCAATCGAGCATGGCATTGTCAGCAATTGGGATGATATGGAAAAGATATGGCATCATACGTTCTACAACGAACTTCGCGTTGCTCCCGAAGAGCACCCTGTTCTCCTTACAGAAGCTCCTCTGAATCCAAAGGCAAATCGTGAGAAGATGACTCAAATCATGTTTGAGACATTCAACACTCCTGCCATGTATGTTGCCATTCAGGCCGTTCTTTCTCTTTATGCCAGTGGCCGTACAACTGGTAAGGGACTTAATGACCTAATTATATGAATTTTTTGAATAATGTGTCAGGTTTGGTGTTGTGGTTTTATTTATTAGCTGAAAGAAGATTATTCTGAGTTTTATTGTTCCTCAAAAATTAAGTAAATCCCATATTGCACTGGGGGCATAGCAAAGCATACTAACTATATCTTTAAAAGGTTCAGGACCCACTTCCCTCTGGAACTGAGAATATTACAAAAACTTGTTGAAGTCAATACCATCTTTTCATGATGTACCTATTGGGTACTGAGACAAAGCTGTATTGAGTGCTACAACTTCTCTTAGAAAGAACCAGAACCATGGTATAAACCAATATGTAAAACAAGGTTGTAATCGTTTTGAAGACCATGAAAACCAAATGAGAACGCTAAAAACAAAAACAATGTACCAAAGTTTTGATGTTATATTTCTCTATGTAGCGATAATCTTTTTTTCCCCCCCCAGGTATTGTGCTGGACTCTGGTGATGGTGTCAGCCATACTGTTCCTATCTATGAAGGTTATGCCCTTCCACATGCCATCCTGCGTCTTGATCTTGCAGGGCGTGATCTCACAGATCACCTCATGAAGATACTGACTGAGCGTGGTTACTCTTTCACCACTTCTGCGGAGCGAGAAATTGTGAGAGACGTGAAGGAAAAGCTTGCCTACATTGCTCTTGACTATGAACAAGAGCTAGAAACCTCCAAGACCAGCTCAGCTGTGGAGAAGAGCTATGAGTTGCCTGATGGTCAGGTGATCACTATTGGTGCGGAGCGCTTCCGTTGTCCAGAGGTCCTATTCCAGCCATCAATGATTGGCATGGAATCTGCTGGCATTCATGAAACAACATACAATTCCATCATGAAGTGTGACGTTGATATTAGGAAGGATCTTTATGGAAATATTGTCCTCAGTGGTGGTTCTACAATGTTCCCAGGGATTGCTGACAGGATGAGCAAAGAAATTACAGCACTCGCTCCAAGTAGCATGAAGATTAAGGTGGTGGCTCCACCTGAGAGGAAATACAGTGTATGGATTGGAGGTTCCATCTTGGCCTCCCTCAGCACATTCCAGCAGGTACTGTCCCTAAGCTCAGAAACTTATGTAATCTGTTTACTGTTACATAAGCATACATTACACACGTGCATATCATTTTCTGTCTGTTTACCAGTAATGTGTGGGCATTTTCAACTAATGTGTCTTCATTTGAATAGTATGCGAGTGTTTAGTCCTTGGCAATTGCCTAACATTGACGGGAGAAGCCATTCTGATTTTGTAACGTTGCATTATTGACAGTGTTTGTCATGTTGAAAAATCTCCAATTGAATTGATCTGCCGAATGAATTTATGTAAAAGATATTGGTCTCTAAGTGGATATTTCTTGAGTCAATTGCTGTGTACTTGACCTGATAAGAATTTAATTTCTGTTCCTTGAGTGCAGATGTGGATAGCTAAGGCAGAGTACGACGAGTCTGGGCCATCAATAGTTCACAGAAAGTGCTTCTAAATATAGGAGTATTTTGTTATGCTGGAGGGTTCGCTGAGGAGATTGACACCGGCTTATATACTATCTGAAATTTTTATCACATCTTTGCAGATATGCTACATTTCGTTTGTATTTGTTTCTTATTACTTTGTTCTTTTTTTCTTTCTCTCGAGTTTTTCTTTCTCAACAATTTGAACAAGGGACCTGGAAACAAGCTGAGCTTGCAAAGATTAATTTTTTCCGATCAATATTTCATTGTAGACTGTAATTTTTTAATGTTACTAAGATTGGATTGTGGATTGAGGGCTCGTCTAGACTTATTTTGTCATTTCTCTTTGGTACAGGGCATTAAGTTGTTTAATAGCAACACTCGTGCAAAGATTTTGGTAAGAAATGATGGTAAAATATGATCTTAAAATACATAAAAAGTACAATAAACTGAATTACAATGACAAAGCAGCATGACACTAAAAACTGAAAACGATGGATCAATGGCAAAAATGGCATGGGAAGAAGGAAGTGAAGAACCTGGGATTGAAAGTGAGAATAGGGCAGCAATCTAATTTCTTTTCTTTTGAAGTATGAATACAAGTTCTTGAATTGCTGTATAGGAGAATGTAACCACTAGCTAAGACATCCGAAATGCCGCTGCAAAAATGTACGAAGGGAACTAGAAACGAAGTTGCTATACACCAATGAGAATAACACCCTTCTCAGATATCAGTTCAGGAATCAGTAATCCAGACCGGTGCTTCAGTTATGAAGTACTGAATATCAGAATTCCACAGCACTTCCCAGGTTTCTGGCACATCATATGATAAAGCTAAAGAAGAAGCATAGGAAAAAACTGCTAGCCAAACACGGCACATCAACGCCACTAGATCCATCTGAAGGGTAATTCGACTAAAGCTAAAGCATTTGTAGCATTTGAAATGCTGAAAGAAGCATATATGTGTGTATTTCAATTGTAAGCTGCAGCATTCTAGGCTGGAAAGCAAACTGAAGTAATGAATTTATGAAAACAATCCTCTCGAAGGCCTTGGCTATTCGTCATTCTACAGACTCCGGATTCACATCATTCCCCTGTAGAATTTTGAACTTGGAAGGTGCAATGCTGTCCACAAATGCTCTAAATGACCGTTCAGGCACAGGTGCCTTGTTATTCAGCATTTCATAGTCAAGGAAAATTACAGCAACAGTAATATCATCATGCCAGAGCCTCCTCTTCCCCTGGTCGTACCCCTTAAGTTCATCATAACTCCTGTTAACTTTGGCTGCTGCTTTTTGTAGAGCTAATCTTAGTAGCCTCCTTGCTATACCCTATACCCAAGGAAAAAGAATGTAAAACTTGGACATATACTGGTTTTCCTCCCCCCAAAAAAAAAAGGAAAAACATGTTTCAATAAATTAGATGATGTAAACCCACCTCTCTAGGATTTTTGTGAACTATCTCCACAGCTTCCTGATTTGACAGGTGCTCCCACAGCCCATCAGATGCAAAGATGAGGAACTTGTCACTGGGTTGCAAAGTTCTGGTACATATAGATGGATCAGCTCTTAGCACAGGCTGGCGAAGAGGTTCAGGAAGGTGGAATCGTGGGTAAGATTCATCAAGAGCGAAATCTGGATTCTTCAGGTAGGCATCCCCAATGGATCTAGAGACCTAGAATGGATGTTTGAGTAGTTACATATTGCATCAACTTCAAGTTACATCTAAAACCAGCCAAATATCCCATGAGGACATCAACATATAGGTTGCAGTCTTGCTTGAGACATAAGACACGAGCTATTCGCATATAGCAGCACCACCACATCATCACTAACACTAGTTGCATTACCAAATCCAAACTTTTATGCATTCAATAGAAACAGCATTGATGTTACATAATATGATATTATATGATGATGCCATGGTTTTTGTTACCTAAGTGTAATTCTTTTCCATTTTCAAAGTCTGAAATCTCTTTTCTGAGCAAATATAATCAGTAAAGCAAACCTACTCTTGGTTCTGCTTTCTGTTTGAGATATATAAGTTGATCTACAGTAATTCAACAGTGCTGGTTGTGAATTAAGATAAGTTTCAATGTAAAAATAAAGGACTCTGTTTATCAGGAAAACCAAACAAACTTAAAACAACTAAAAGCTCAACAAAATGACAGAGAAATGTTGCAGCTTATCAGCATATTCTCAATTTCCCACATATTTATTGTGCCTGAGAGATATAACCAAGGTCAGTTGAATCAAAAGTCAACAGAATTATGAAAATGAATTTAAAAATTCCATTATGAACTGTTTAAGAATTGAGGGACAATGAGCAAATCTGAATGCGGTCTCCCAATCCAGACTAAAGGTACTTCAGAAAAGGGGAATACTCACATTGTAGCACTCACTAAGCTAATTTAGTATGTAACACGGTACCAACTTCTTATTCTCTGTACCATATTTCCAATCATATTTCTTTGTATAGTATTACACGGTTAATTTCTGAACTGTAAATGAGCTTCTCATTGATGTTCAACACCTAAATTAAATCGAAGTTCCCAAAAGGAACAAGCATGCTTTTTTCACTTGAAAAAACTACAAAACAACAATCAAAAGCTGCTTTATTAGGAAACAATCTTGCTAAGGATAATTCATTTATGATAACATTTTACTGTCAGCACAATTTTGAGATTGAGTACTCTTACACAAAGGTTTCAAGTCCACTTTAGGAAGAGAAACATGTAATCACTTGTACAGGCATCTGACTTTTCCATAATTCAATGTACCAGACAATTCCATTCTGAGACCAGAAACCTTAAAAAAAAGGCTGCCTTCTGCCTGCACAAAGTCAAAAGGCTGGCATTTCATGTGCATTGGTCTCAAACTTAACAAAACTGAAATGAGAACATCGACAACTTCATCAGAGAAATGAAATGAGCTCGGAAGTTCACTACTCAGAATTGGAACAAACTAACTAAATGACAAAGGTAAAACTTTGTTAATTAGCCTTCTTATCTTGGTTATAATCGTTATTCTTGTCCAGAAAAAAAAAAAAACTCAACTAATTATGGTTGGTATTGTAATTATGTGAAAACAATAGAGCTTCTGAGTGCCCTACTTTCTAAGACTCTTAATTAAATTGAAGAAGACAACAAAAGTCAAATTTAGTTTCATAACCTAAATTTCTCATTTTGTCCCCAAGCTTGCTTAAGTAAGACCATTTCAAAGATTTCGAAAATTTACATGATTCAAATAAATTTCATAACTATGTTCTATGACAAGTTCAACATCCTAATATCTATGCAGAAGAAGTGCAACAATAACATCGTATGCTCTAAAGATCTTAAAATGTGCAAACCTGTATAATGCCTTTGATTCGCCATACATTGAACTTCTGAAGCACAATCTGTGGATCATCTGGGTGTGAAGAACGTAATTCTTGTCTAACCTCCTTCATATTGGCATTATGGTCTTTGGTCAATTGCTTAGCAGTAACTCTTTTTGATTGGCATAGACAGCTGAGCATCTTTTGGCCTACACAACCCAGCACTGCTCTAGAATCACCAAGATTAGCAACAAAAAGTTTCCCTTCCCAGATTACTCCAACTAAGCAGCAGGATCCCCATGAAGCAACTAGGCGGTTAACAGGATACAACTGCTTTACAATTGAAAGAAACCCATCCTCTGTTTCAGAGAAGGCATTGCAAATAACTCCTTCAGACATTGTTCCATTTTCTTGAGCTAGCTCTGCCAACCAGAAAAAAGAAAGAGATAATAAATCTTCAAGTCTTCATGTCATATATAACCGCAAAAAGCTTGTATCTCTTTGCCGGATATGGCTAAATAAGTTAGAAACTACTAAGCATCATGCAAATGCCTCATAGAAGGTGTCAGTAGGACAACAAACAGTTTAAGAGTCTTTTCAATCTGCAGCTCTAAAGGAAAACCATATCATAATTGCAGGCCCTACGTAGGACCTCAGGAACTGCTGAGTTCTAGCTACATTTCTTTTGAAAGAATAAGTCAATCAATTCCAACTTCTTTATTTGTCGTTTACTTTCAAGTTTATTATGTGATAGTGAATTATTTTTCTACAAAACATGTCCATGGAACGGTCAATGGAAGATCGCCAAGGTATAAGACTTGGTCAAAAGCTCAACCAACAAGATTTCGCCTTTGCACAAATACAAGATAACATACAATTATAGGGATTTCATGTTCATAAGCATGAAGACAACTTTACTGGATATAATCAACGAACCGAAAGTGTTAAATCCAATTTGCTATAACTCAGAGCCTCCATTCTTAATGACAGAAAAGACATTACAAGGAAAAAAACAAGAAAATAGGAAAGAAAAATATCACAAGAGCTTATGGATATTAAAAAGCCAATTGAAAATATTTGTAAACAAATAATGCAACACAGCAAGAAGCTAATGGATATTTGACAACTCAGTAATTTTTAAAACAAACAATGCACCATTAAAGAGACAAATCTGGAGGTGTAATTAATCAAAAGCACTGGAAGTCAAAGTCAAGAAACTTTTCCTTTTTCCTGATAGCACTAAGTTTCAATAACCATGCATATCTCGGCATGCATCATATTAAAAATGTAAAATCAGACCAGAAAGTTCGACAGAGTAAGATAAAACAACACACCATATAAAGGAAAAACAAAAAGAAAATGTATCAAGAAAATAAAATACTCATAGTCTCAATTTCTGTTTTATCTTGTTGCAGCGAACAGAGCTAATTGATATCCCAGGAGAAAGTACCAGAAAGAACATATAGAATCATCAAGAGCTATAGAAATACATCAAACAAGAACACGGTCATATTATTCTTTCTCCATTCTCTCTTCCTTCAGTCTAGCAACTTTCTTGGCCAAAACTTTTGCATAAGAACAAACATGCACCAGTTCACTCCTCATTCAAATTAAAAGCATTAAAGTATATCCTCGAAAACAAAAGGAAATAATTGGAAAAAGATATTGCCACTCACTTATTAGATGATAGAAGAGGTTGTCACCGATGAATCGTGCAGTCTCATGGCTACCATGGCCATCATAAACTCCAACAAAGGTGGCATTCTTTCCAGTTTCAACTTGACCTTGATCCTCCATAACTCTATTGGCCTGAGCCGCAGCAAAAGAGAATTCTCCACAAAAATGCTTCTCAAGATCTTTGTACCAAATCGAGGGGTCATCTTCCTCGCCTAACATAGTAATACTAGCATCTTCATTGTTAATATCGCGGTTGCTATTATCATCCCTGTTCATACGCACATATTGACTCAAAGGCCCGCAACAAGCTGACACTATTTTCCCCAACGACGAAGACATATTTCATTTCCCTATATCTTCTTGGCTCCTGGCTTTTTTCAAGAATGATGATTTTAAGCCACCAACCCCACTAATTCCCTGGTATCGTCGAAATTCAAGGAAAGCGCAGATGAAATTTTGATCAAGAAACAAAAACCCAGTAAGAATTGTAGGGCTGAAATTAAGGACTGGAACAGTTACTGCAGCAAAAGAAGAATTCAGGGGGGAAACAATATCACAAAAGAGAAAATTTAACAGAAACCCACTAAAACCCAGACGGAAATATCGATCAAAAAACCGAAGCCCAGACAGGATTGATCAATGTGATGCGCAGAAGGCGTTAGAATTCAAGGCTGGAGCAGTTAATGCAGAAAAAGAAAAAAAAATCAGGGACACAAATTCAAGAAAAGAATGAGACTGGAGTCTTTTCGTATGAAAGTGGAGTGGAAAAGAATCAGAGAGTGACGAGCAAGAGAACCCAGAAAGGGATTCTCATGAGTGCAGACGTAAAAAACTGGAAAGATACTGGAAAGGGGAGTATAAATGGATGTACGATTGCTACTGGTTGTTTGGTTTTTTTGGGAGAAAAGGGAAAACAAAAGAAGATTTCTGAAGGGACGAGAAACAGAGGGAGTTAA
The DNA here is from genome assembly GCF_003713205.1 of Coffea eugenioides. Lineage (NCBI taxonomy): Eukaryota > Viridiplantae > Streptophyta > Magnoliopsida > Gentianales > Rubiaceae > Coffea > Coffea eugenioides. The sequence goes on from NC_040040.1 coordinate 15,594,228, forward strand.
CGAAAGAAAGCGTGGCTGCCGGGGCAGAGCATGTATGCTTTAAAGAGCGTTTTAACTGTTATACGGGACTTGGAGGGATGGAAATGACTACATATTTATGGAGGGAAAGAAGTGTAGATTACCGGATTACAAATTAATACATAAACAAATAAAAAAACAAACACCAAACCGTAATACAAAAGAAAATAATACAGGGCTGATTTTTATTTTAATTTCTAAAAGTGTAATTGAGAGAAAATGATAGTGACACCTAATTTTTGCTCTCTATGTAATGTATGTTTCAATTATCATTTTGTAACAGATCCGACTAATCACTCTATACCTGAAATATCTTGCCCCCAAGAGCATTTAGGCGTTAAAAGAGGTTTGAACCCTGGACTTTGGGACATGAATGGCTACCCCAAGATCAGGTGATCTAACCCGAGGGGCTCGGTTTAGGCTTTCAGCCGAAACCAATTTGAATCTTTCCAAGGAGGGAAATTCATACTAGATAATCCCAAAAGGAAAAGACAAGCTGTGGAAGACCATTTTTGGCTTAATATGTGACCATCACTTTTCAGGCATTATCTTATAGAGGCGGGTACAATAGTATTTACACAGGACAGGGATTATATTATTTTTGTCCTAAGAAACTCATTAGTATCATTTTTTCTCTGCTAAGAAAACAAATTACTATACATAACTTTTTTACCATTTGCGTATAGATTTATCGCTTCTTACTATTGACAAATTAATTTGTGGTGAAAGATCATCGCCATGAAACATATATTTTTTCTTGTCCGGATGGTTCAATTTGCCCAACCCATAAAATTTATTTTATCCCTTTCACTATTAAATCGTTAGACACATTTTTCAATAGCTGAATTTATGTATAAAAGGAAGGGAAAATTTCTTTTTCTTTATTAAACTTTAGGTATGAAAAGTAGACTTTGTTACATCATGGTGAAATGAATCATAACTTAGTTAACGGGGAAAAAGGAAAATAAAATGGGACAACCTTGAAGTCTTGACGTATCAGGTGTGTCTGTCTATATGGAATGTAATGGGCATTTAATAATTTTAAATGGAAAGGTATAATTGATTCTTCTCCTAGGGGGTAAGAAGTTCTCTACGTGCATATGAAAAGGAGAGTTTCATTTATTTATTCTTATGTGGTTATTTTGGGTAAGAAAAGGAGAGTTTTTACATGAAGGTGAATTAAATCACAATTTACTTGGGAAGGGTTGGATTGGATGGTAAAATGGGAGGGATTATAGGTAAACTTCCTGCTTAAAAAAAACACAATTTACTTAATGCGAAAAAGTAAAATAGGGTGCATTCGAGTCGAGTCGAACTCGAGTAATTGAGCTTGAGCTTGTTGAACTTTTAGAAATCAAGTTTGAATTCGAACTCGACTTCAGTTTACCTTACTCGAATTCGAGTTTAATTAAATCTAATCGAGTCAAGTCAAACTCAATCAAGCTTATTTGAGTGTAATGGAGCCTATTCGAGTGTAATCAATCTCACATAATAAAAATTAATATCTTACATATAATTTTAAATAAAGGATATTATTGACATTTCACAATAACAAATTTAAAAAATTTAAAAAACATATATTATAAAAGGATCGATTATACTTGTCGAGCCTTTGAGTATAAAATATTGGAACTTGACCTCAACTCATGAACTCAAATGAGTAGCTTGAACTCAAACTCGGTTAAAACGAGCTCGAGTCGAGCTGTTGATCAAGTAGCTCACGAGTTCGAGTCGAGTTATTTGATTCAGCATCTCCCCTAAAGTAAAAGAGACAACTTGAAGTATGTCTGCGTGTGGAGATGGACACTTAACTTTTAAATGGAGAGATACACTTACATATAATTTTAAATAAAGGATATTATTGATATTTTACAATAATAATTAAAAAATCTATATATTATAAAAGGCTCGTTTAGGTTTGTCAAGCCTTCGAGTATCAAATATTGGAGCTCGAACTCGACTCATGAACTCAAATGTGTAGTTCGAACTCAAATTCTGTCAAAATAAGCTAGAGTCGAACTGAATAGCTCGCGAGTTTGAGTCGAGCTAATTGATTCAGCATCACCCCTAAAGTAAAAGAGACAACTTGAAGTATGTTTGCATGTGGAGATGGACACTTAACTTTAAATGGAGAGATACACTTGATTACTTCCCCTAAGGAAACATGCAAATGCATCATATTGACCAGGTTCAGACTCTTGAATTAATTTTCAATTCCAAATAAAAGAAAAATACTACTGCATTAATTAACCCTTTTGGTCTTACGTTCTGCAAATACATGCCTCAACACTATAAATGCAAGCTGTCCTAAATGTTATTCCATCTACAATTCACAAGTCACAAAAGATCATGCAAACAAGTAGTGTTAATATATATAGTACAAACCTACTAGAGAACAATATTGTTTTTTTATTTTTATTCCCAAAAATTGCATATTACTTGCGGACAAAGCAAAGCAATTCTCTTTGGCAAACTAAAAAAACCTACGAACTTGCTGAAATTGCTCTTATAAATTGATAAGGTCAATTTCCAGTCTTTTTTTTTTTGTCAGCAACGATACATTTGTATAACCTACTCTATCCTAATCTAGGGGGAGGGGGAGCCTAAGGAGGCTGTGATAGGGGCTAGTGGGTATACAGACCCAACTAAACCAAGGGAATGTTATGACATAACTCTTAGATTTTTTTCGCTGTTGGTGAGGTTTGAACCCTCACCAACAGCCCAAGGAGGGACTTAAGTCTCTCCTGGTGGCCACCGAGCTTCAATTTCCAGTCACTCCATAGCACTTCTGGACAAGTGCGGAAAAGTAAAAGTCGCTGTAAGGACTGGTTACCAATCCACAGTTGACTATACCCAAATTTGAAAGGCGGTGCTCTTTCCCATGGTTACAGATATCCTACACAAGTAGCTCGTGATAAGGTTACATCTTCGATGACTTGACTAGCTTACCTAGATAAGCTAATCCATCAAAAAGTGCCTATAACGTAGTTGGCAACAAACATCCGTGCTGAAGCTGAACCATGGGTTAAAGCAGGAGAAAGTGCTAGAATGACAAGAAGATGTTTTGGAGGTTGACTTTGACAACAAGAACACAGGCTTTTTTGGGACGTCACTTTGGTTGAGACTGCACATCATGTTTGAACGGTGTTCTGCACCGACTCTTTACTGATGTTATTAAGAGGTAGAAACCGTAGCTGTTGTTGAAGGTGATCGATGTGAAAGAAAAATATAAGCACATTTTAGACATTCAGTCCTAGCTTTCACATTGAGAACCTGTGTAGAATAATTTTGGTGGCATTTCACTTGGTTAAAAACATTTTATAATTCAAATACTGAAGCATTCTTTTCAAGATTGTCAACGCATTCTTCCAGTGAGAAATATGTGCTTAGCTTCTCGAACAGAATCACAGAAAGTAAATGAAGTGAAGTAGAAACGTGAAACTTTCAAAGGCTGAATCTGCGCCCCCCCCCCCCCCCCCCCCCCCGAGGGGGACAATATTGGAGAGGGGAGCTCAGCATCTAGATACATTGAATGCATGGATAATCATGTGGAAAGGTGCTGTAGATTCATCGCTACCCTTTTTCTCAAGTGTTTGAGATGGGAAATATGCCCTCGTGTCCCCAAGAAGTCGAGTTCACCTTTCATTGCTTTAGACTTTACAACTGTCATTCACACTCTATTCTGCTCCTACATTATGGGGTTGGAGAAGTTCATTTAGACTTGTACAGGCTACAGAGGCTGGAAATTAGACATAAAAGAAAGCACTGTACTTCTCTTTAATGCATCAAGAGGATTTGAACTCTTAACCTGATGCACAGGACAATTTTAACGAACTCTCCCTGATTGATCACTGCATACTATTCTACCAAGAAAATGTTTAAACTTGATCCCGCTCTAGTAGTATATTGAACCTTTTCTTGGCTGTTGGCAATCTTCTGGACGGTAGCAATTTTGTTCTACTTGTTTGTGTATTTTGTTCATGTGCTCTATTGCCCGCCTCTAATAAGCCTTTCCACCATCTGATGAAGCTATTTCTGATTCAATTAGGCCGCCCCACCACCTCTTTGACTTGCAATATTCTGTGGCAGGTTTGGAAAGGCTGGAAACAGCAAACACTAAGCTTGCCCTCTTTTCTCCTTTTTTTTTAAAAAAATTTATTTTGAAATTTCTATAAGTTGTTTGCACATTGCGAGCAATAAATCCAACAAGCAAAAGAAGAAATAGAAAAACCAGGGGTGTCGAAATCAATTGTTTGAATGCAGGCAAGTCTTAATGCATTTAATATTTGCAAATTCCTATAATAAACGATATACAATTTACCGACAGAAACAAACTAAAGGATTTCAGGGATTCAATATTTGTATCCATCACTTGCAAATATCATGATTTAACATTTATCCTTAAATATGTGTATAACAACAAGATGTAATAAGAAAGAAAAAAATATGCAGCTGATATTATCAAGGTATGGAAATTAAAGGCAAGAGACTTTGGATTCTTAAAAAAAAATTAGATAAGAAAAAAAATGGATGTAACTGATCTTCCAACTTACAACAATGAATAAACAAGTAATTAAAGACGACCATTCTCATTTTGCGGCAGAACCCTTTTCTCCATGTTTCCATAATTCCAATCTGTGGAAGAATAATTCATATTACAAAATCCCAGTAGGAAAGGACAAACTGTGGGCATAATAAGAATTTAGATATCAATTTCAAGTCTTGCGTCATAGTGTCGGTTACTATAATGGTTTCAGGGATAATTTCTTTCATGTGCCAACAAATTGATTATCATTTTTATGTGCTTAGTAAATAATTATAATTTCGATTTAGTTAACTTTTTCTTTAAAATAAAATTCTAGTCTTACTATATTAATATAGATTTATCACTTAATACTATTGGCAAATTAGCTTGTGATGCAGGATCATCATGAAACATGCATCTTTGCTTCAATTTGCCCAACCAATTTATCCCTTTTGCCATAAAATCTTTAGCCTCATTTTCCAAAAGATCAGTTTAAGTATGTACCAAAAAAAAAAAAAAAGAAGAGTCCTCATTTTATTTTATTTTATTTTTTATGCTTTGGGTGTGAGATGGAAAAAGGAAAAAAAAAATGATAACTTGAAGTAGTTGCAACCAGCATCCGTGCTGAACCTTGGGTTAGTGCAGGAGAAAGTGCTAGAGCAAGAGCAAGATGTCAAAAAAACATGCTCTTCCAAGCCACAATTTTGAGTTTTGGAGGTTGACTTTGACAACAAGGACAAAAACATTTGAACTTGGAACATTTAAACATTTTTTATGGGTTAAAATTGAGGTCCTGTTTGTTTATTAAGAGTTATCACTTTATTTATTTTTTGTGTGGACTGAGGAGATTAATTTGAAGAAGGTTCAGCAGAGTTCCTGTGAACTTGGAGGAATTAATCCATAAGCTGTTGTTGAGGGTAAAACAGAAAAGAAACTAGATGTATACCACATATAACATAACATTTTGATATTCAATCCTAGTTTACAATATAGTGTACAAGTATACCACAGCCTACCTCTCTGTTTTTTTGTGGAGGGGAGGGGAGAGGGGATGGGGTGGTCATGCTTTTGTTGCATCAAGTGTGGATCCAAAAAATGCACACTCCATGAAGGCATCAAATTTTTCTGCCAATAAACTTTTCATAGGAGCAGAGAAATTAACTTCACAACTTAGAAACATCACCTAACCTTTTTCATGGGTTAAAAACCATGCCATTAGTAGTATTCTCCAACAACAGAGAGTATGCTAGTATATGGAAACTCCTTTAAAGAAATCAACATGAAAGAACCGAACCTTGTTTTTCAACTGATAAGATACCTCAATGAAGTCTGGTATAGCCTGTATCGTTAACTAAAACATGTCATGCTTTAGACGTCTGTGTTGGTTGTAATGCTTCTCCACGAATACCTTGCAAGCACCTTCAATTGTCCTACGCCATGTCTATTTGTACATTAACAAAAGAAGAAAACAGCATTCAGTTTTCGACCATATTTTCGCATGTCATTACTGCTTATAATGGAGCATAATGAGTGCATGAGACTATATGTTTTCATATCATGACTAATTTGATTTGCAATGGATCATGATGAGTGCTGTACTTGATATTTCACAGAATTGCAGACTCAGGAAGATATGTGTGATGAGGGTTTGTGGAGAGCAGGAGAAGATGTGTTGTAGAAAAACATGGTTGCAAAAGTGAAAGGTCTGATTCAAGCTAACTTAAGATATTAACTACAAATTAAGTTTCACAACTTCTTGGATGATATAGAAAAGTACAAGCTACAAATGAAGGAGGCTATGGACCAAAGCTTCCTTGGAGGCGATATTTGTCTAAGTTAGATTTAATATGATTAAACTACAACATCAAGGCATACTACTAATGAAGATGATTAAGAGCAATGAGAGCCATATGCACTTGTATGAGGTCCCTAATTATAAGTAAAGTTTCAACAAGAACTCTAGACCTAGGTATCTAGGACTCACCCTTCAATCTTAGGGGTAAACTTACACTCAAATTTTAGGCTCTGTGCCTTGGATCTATAAGATAAAATTGTCTAGCATCTTCTTTGGTTATTCAAAAATTTATTCTTAGCATTTGATTACCGTCTTCTGTGCCAATACTTAACATTGTGCAAGTCAGACTTTAGAGGTATCTTATTGAAATTGTTTACCACGAGCGACTAGAATATAGGTTTTCGATCCATAAGAAGTGAAGTTGAACATTCACAAATCACAAGGAACTTTTTGGCATTTAATCCTATTATTAGGGGGCAATTCTGACATTTTGTGTGCAGCCGTTAGTTTAGATAATTTCTGTTCAATTTTCAATTTAGTTAAAATGACGAAAACTTAGAAAGTAAGTTCACTTTGCCACAGAGAGTTAAGTTGAATTTTCTACCAATCACAAGGGACTTTTTAATAATCCGAAATGCATATTCTATCCAAAATCGGCATATTATGCCTATCCGGAAACAGATATAATCATGATCAAGAGTAATAAAAAAGACAAAACATAAAGTATATCTAATTATCAAATAAAGAGATCTCACCTTCTCAATTGCACCCAGAAGAGACTTATGCTTAATTTCCCTTGCCCTGACTTTTACTCTCCCAATCCCAAGTCTTCGAACCACCGCCACAGATGATCTCCGAGACGAGGGCGTAACGGGAGGCAAAAGGGACTTCCTCTCAACAATGGCAGCACTAATACCATTCAAAGAAGAGCCCTGATCAACATACATTCTGCTCTGAGTATAAAACCCAGCCTTAATTGCACTAATATTAGTGCTTCTTTTAATCCGCTTAGCCAACTGCAGCTCTTTCTTGTCTTCTGACTCAGAACCCACTTGGGCAAACTTCCTCAGCAGCTCATCAGATGATGCTTTTGCTACATGCTGAATTCTCGGACAGCTTTCATCGCTATTGTTGTCTTCATTGTTAGTAGCCATTCTTGAATTCTTGAGCTAAAAAAGATGGCAAGAAAAGTTGAAAAAACAGGCAGTATAAGAGAGCGAGATGGGGGGGGAGGAAGAGAGAATCGTGATTAATTTGATAAGGATTTGCAGAGTGAAGCTCAGAGGTGGTCTGAGAGGGAAGATTAATATGTCAAAAATGGACCGTTAGGGAAGGCGCGGTGGTGTATGATTTGATTATTAATGGTTAGCTGGTGGAGAAGTGGCTGAGCAGAAAATATAGCCGTTGAGCAAGAGCCAAGCTCAATAATGCTAAGATAATAATGTGCCATATGTCCTAGCCCAGAAATAAATACTGTAGATGAAAGGACCATAATATAAGCAGGTGGCTTTCCCAGGGAATGGACCAAATAGTGATTGGGTGGGAAAGTATGCCACGCCCAAAGTCCCAAGGCCACTGATGGCCCATCTACTTGAGTTTAGGTAGACTGAAACATCTAAAATGATATGGAAGGAATTCTGTCCAAGTTGATTATGAAACTCATACCAGCTCTTTCGTGATTCTGTTTTCCTGTTTGTCTTTCCCGATTCTCAATAAATTCCCTGATATGCGAAACATTTAATCTCATTATATCTTTGATCATGCATGTAATGGATACTTCTGGCTTCATGTTAATTTATCAAACCTAGTTATTGACAATGATTTCTACTGCCTAAAATGTTTATTCAATATGTCTTGATGTACACTCTTTCACTTCATAGGCGCAACTGATTTAAAAAGAAAAAAAGAAAAAAAAGCCTTGCATGTACTTCGGGGATTTCAAATGGGATTACTCTAGGAGATTAGGATTAATCAGTTTTTGTTTCAAGGAATGGATATTAATTACGTTGTCTGAAACAAAGTTAACCAGAAAAATTCTATAAATCATGAACATATTTTGTGGACGATAATGATAAGTCATGCTTCTTTCCATTATTAAAGTAGACAAACAATAAATATTTATTCTTTCTTAGACCCCCAAATGCAGGCATACTATCTGAATTGCGATTCTTTTTTTTTTTTCTTCTTTGGGAAAATCTTTGATTTTTGGGTAAATTACTCATAACCCTCTTGTGATTTTATATAAATTTCACATGACCTCCTTAAGGTTTCAAAATTTCCACATGACCCTATTGTGGATTTACGTAAAGTGGTAAATGCATGAAAGGCATCTTCGAATATTGCGATTGATTTGAGACCCATTCTAAAAGTGCTTATGATAAAATTATAGTATTAGTTTTACTCCCTTGCAATTTTACATAAATATACATTTATCTCTTCTGCAGATATGGCAATTGGGACGGGTGCCTGCGGGGTCTAATGGAGAAGGGCTTCGTACCCGTTAAAAAAATTAAATATTTATATATATATATATATAAATGTATGTGTATAATTATATGTACAATATATTTAATTTAATTAGTTACAAACTTATAATAATGATATTATTATTTATAAGTATTATATAATGTATATTAGTATATGTAATATAATTAAAATTATTAATTATACTAATAATTATACATGTCTACTAATAGAAATTATTAATTAGTTATACTAAATTTACTAATACATTTATACTAAATTCCTAATTACATTTAACACACTAACACTTTTTTTCTCTAAAAAATTACAATAATATGGGGAAGAGGGGTGGGGCGGGGGGGGGAGTGGGGGGCTGGGGCGGAAGAATTAGTGGCCAGCAGTGCGGGGGGCGGGGGTGGGGTCGTTGCCATTCCTACTCTTCTGATTTTGCATCTATTATTCAACCCTCGGGGTTGGCTCGGCTGGTGCTGGGGGTGCCTCCTTAGGTCCTGACATCGTGTGGTCGCGGTTCGATCCCTGTTACCGTCTTGTGTCTTCTGGGGGTAGGGGCACAAGCGGAGTGGGAATAGTCGGGTCCGAAAATATAATCCGTCGAATCCCGGATACTGTCAGGATAGGAGAATAAAGAGCCTGAGACGATGTCGTTTTGGGGCGGGATTAGGGCTAAATTGAAGGAATAAGTGGAACGGTGACGTTTTGAAATAGTTTAGGGCCAAATGAATTGTATAAGTAGAACGGTGGCGTTTTGGCCACACTTAGCACCGGATTGGTAACTGAATTAGTTACAGGTTGTTAGATGTCCTATTTGTACCCGAATGATTGGTGGGAAAGGGCATGCAAGAAATTAATAGAAATTCAGATTCTTCTTTTGATTCTCTCTCTATCATTTCTCTCTTACTCACTCTTCTCTGCAAATCTTCTTCTTCTTCTTCGTCTCTTCCCTCTCTCCCAAATTCAATTTCCGCGTTTATGATTTCTGGACCCTGACAAAGTGGTATCAGAGCTCGCGAATCCTTGGAACTAGTATCAATGGCGGAAAGCACCAGGTTTAAGACCCTGGAGGAACAAATCAAGAAACAAGAATTTAAGCTTCAGGAGGTGGTAGAAAGCTTCGACGCTTCGCGCCACCAACAACAGTAGATGCGTGAGGAGCTCCGAGCAGAAATGGAAGAAGGTACCAAACGAGTAGAAGGAGTGGTGGCTGGACTGAAACAAGAACTCAGTGCCTTCATGAGAATGATGATGGAAAAGGAGAAGTGGAGTCCAGAAACAGGGAGGCGTCCAATTGATCAACCGCCACTGCTGCCAACTCCACCGCCCGTCCAGAGATTGCCTACTGGAACCGAAGGCTATAGAAATGGAAGGAAGGAGACAGGTAAGGTGACTATTCCAAATCCCCCAAGAATTGACCTACCACTATTCGCGGGAGAAAATCCAAGAGATTGGATTAGGAAATGCAACAAATACTGTATAAACTATCAGATACCTGAGGATCAGAAGGTGGAGGTGATAGAAATGTATCTGGAGGGGAAGGCGGACAGGTGGTTCCAGGGAGTCAAAATGGAGAAACCGGGGATATCCTGGGAAATGTTTGAAGAACTACTGTGTAGAAGGTTCGATAACAATCTAGGCAAGGACATTGTTGAGGAATTCAATAAGCTGCATCAAGTTGGAAAAGTGGAAGAGTATCAAGAGCAGTTCGAGGAGCTTAAAGTCCTTATGACTACTAAGAACCCCTATCTGAGCGAGGAGTATTTTATATCCAGTTTCATCAGTGGAATGAAGGACGAAATCAAGACCATGATCAAGATGCTGAGGCCTACATCCTTGTCAGAAACCTTTGAGCTAGCCATTTTACAGGAGAGTGCATTGAACTTACAAGCCAGACACTCCAAAGAAAGTGGGAAGACAGTCTCAGAAAATAGGCTGGGGATTTCCAGAAATTTTTCTCAACCACAGAATCACAGCTCACAGTACAAAGCGCCTTCAGTCAACTCTTTCAAGAACACTCACTTCAAAGGCAGGCCTGTTTCTGCCACAGAATTTGAGTCCAGGAGGATTTCACCGCAGGAAGTACAGTACAGAAGAAACCATGGTCTCTGCTTCAAGTGTGGAGAGAAGTATGGGCAGGGTCACCAGTGTAAACTTGGTCACTTGAACTTCTTGATTAATGATGAGGAGGAGGATTCTGAGTTTGAAGATGCAGTAGGGGAGCAAGATGAGGCTACAGGCAATCCCGGACAGGTCATGGAAATGTCTCTGCACACACTATCTGAGGCACTAAAAAGGAAAACTATAACTCTAGTGGGGAGACTGGATGGAGAGGAGATGCTAATCCTGGTGGACACTGGCAGTTCAGACAGCTACATTAGCAGTGAGAAGGTAATTGCCTTTGACATCCCTTATCAGTTGGTTCAGCCTTTTTCTATAATAGTGGGAAACGGAGCTTGTGTAACTAGTAAGGCAATATGTCCTAAAGTGGTGTGGGGAATCAATCAGCACAGGTTTTGCTATGATCTCAAGGTTATGGACCTGAGTGGCTGGGATATGATACTTGGGGTTGATTGGATGACCCAGTTTAGTCCCATTACGTTTGATTTCCATAAGTTGACCATTTCCTTACAAGATCAGGGGGAAGCAATACACCTACAGGGCCAAGCTGAAGACTGTGACTTGGACCTTATAAGAGGAAACGACCTGAGAACCTTTATTGAGTACAGAAAGCAGTTATGCATGAACATGAGGTTAGGCCAGGGTGACATGGGAAAGGAAGCTGATGTCCCTGCAAAGGTTCGAGATATCATTGAAGAATTTGCAGATGTGTTTGCAACTCCTGCTGAGTTGCCCCCTACAAGGGGAGTAGATCATGAAATTCCATTGAAATCTGAGTCTCAGCCTTTCAAGATGCGGCCTTACAGGTATCCACACTCGCAGAATGGGGAAATTGAGCAACAAGTCAAGGATATGCTGCAACATGGAATCATAATCCATAGTAACAGCCCATTTGCCTCACCCGTTCTGTTGGTTAAAAAGAAGGAGGAAACATGGCGTTTCTGTGTTGACTACAGAAAATTAAATGAGATGACTATCAAAGACAGATACCCCATACCAAATGTGGATGAACTGATCAATGAGCTGGCAGGATCCAAATATAAGTCCAAGTTGGATCTCACATCTGGCTATCATCAAATCAGAGTTAAATCAAAGGATACATACAAAACTGCTTTTCAAACCCACTGTGGCCACTATGAGTTCCTGGTGATGCCATTTGGACTCACAAACGCACCAGCTACATTCCAGGCCCTCATGAATCAGGTATTCCAGCCATACCTGAGAAAATTTGTCCTAGTTTTTTTTGATGATATCCTGGTCTACAGTCCATCCTTAGAATTACACTTGCAGCACTTGCAAATTGTGTTATCAGTTTTAAGGGAGCACAAATTGTTTGCAAAGCGTTCGAAATGTTCATTTGCACATCACACGGTGGACTACCTTGGTCACACCATAACAGAAAAAGGAGTGTCCATGGACAGATCAAAAATTGACAGTATTGTGAGCTGGCCATCCCCAAAGACAATCAAGGAACTGAGAGGGTTCTTGGGGTTGACTGGCTATTACAGAAGATTCGTCAAGCATTATGGCATTATCTGCAGGCCTCTTACTGCATTACTCAAGAAAGACAGTTTTGCATGGAATTCAGAGGCTCAGGAGGCTTTCCTAACTCTAAAGCATATAATGTGCACTGCCCCTGTCTTAAGGTTACCAGATTTTCAGAAGCCTTTTGTTATTGAGACTGATGCCAGTGGAGGTGGTATTGGGGCAGTGCTGATGCAGGAGGGTCACCCTATTGCTTTTTTGAGCAAGGCCTTGTCACCAAAGAATCCGGGACTCTCTGCCTATGAAAAAGAGTTACTGGCCCTGGTCATGGCAGTTACTAAATGGAGACATTACCTGGTAGGTTACCATTTTGTCATTAAGACTGATCACCAGTCGTTGAAGTACTTGCTGGATCAAAAGCTTACAACTATCCTACAGCACAAGTGGTTAACAAAACTACTGGGATTATACTATGAAATTCAGTATAAAAAAGGAGTGGAAAACAGGGTAGCAGATGCTCTATCCAGATTGCATGAAGGAAGTTCATTTCCTACAGGCTCTTGTCTAGCACTGTCAGCAGTTAAGCCAAATTGGATGCAGGAGCTGCAGGAAAGCTACGCTTCTGATAGCCAGTACAAGGATGTTATGTCCCAATTAGTGGTAGATCCTTCTTCCCAGCCACTGTATGAATGGAGCAATGACCTTCTGAAATACAAAGGCAGGATTTATGTAGGTTCGACTACTGCTCTGAGGAATAGGATAATCCAGACTCTACATTCTTCTGCTGTGGGAGGGCATTCAGGTCAAAGAGGTTGTTGGCAAAGAGTTAAATCCTTATTCTTTTGGCCAGGCATGAAAAATGATGTTATCCAGTTTATACGGAACTGTGATGTCTGCCAGAGGTTTAAAGCTGAGCATGTTCATGCTCCTGGACTGTTACAACCCCTACCTATTCCTAGAATGGCTTGGACACACCTCACCATGTATTTCATAGAAAATCTACCCAGTTCACAAGGCTTCAACACTATCATGGTGGTCATTGATAGATTGACCAAGGTTGGACACTTCATAGCCTTGGCTCATCCATTCTCTGCCAAACAGGTAGCTCAGATCTTCTTAGACAACATTTTCAGGTTGCATGGACTACCAGAGTCCATAGTATCAGATAGAGATAGGATCTTTACCAGTGCCTTTTGGAGCGAACTGTTCAAACTAATTGGCACCGAGTTACACTACAGCTCAGCTTACCACCCTCAATCAGACGGGCAAAGTGAAAGGGTGAACCAATGCGTGGAATCCTACTTAAGGTGTATGACTGGGGAATTTCCCAACCAGTGGAGTAAATGGTTAGCTTTGGCAGAATGGTGGTACAACTCATCCTACCATCCAGTTTGCAGCTATCTCCATTTGAAGCATTATATGGCTACAAACCTATTCCACTATCTCTGGGACCCTACCTAGATACCATTATCCCTTCAGCAGCTCAACTTCTTCAGGAAAGGATACGCATTTCTGGGAGCATCCGAGAGCACTTAGCTAAGGCACAGCAGCGAATGAAATTCTTTGCTGATAAGCAGCGTTCTGAACGATCGTTTGAGGTGGGTGACTGGGTTTTCCTCAAGCTCCAACCTTATCGACAGCAGACAGTTGCCATCAGGAAATGCCTCAAGCTTGCGGCCAGGTTCTATGGGCCTTTCCAGGTAGAAGCTAAGGTGGGAATAGTAGCCTATCGTCTGAAGTTGCCTGCGGGATCTAGAATTCAACCAGTTTTTCACGTCTCCCAGCTAAAGAAGAAGATTGGACCACTACAACCAGTTTCGGGGAATCTACCTCAGTTTGACAGTACAAACCAATGTCCTTTACAGCCAGAATCTATCTTGCAAAGGAGGGTTGTTCTACGCCAAGGCCAGCCAATAATTCAATTCCTGATCAAGTGGGGCCAGCTCGGAGAGGAGGAAGCTTCATGGGAAGACAGAGATTTCATCTCATCACAATTTCCTCAATTCCAGTCTTGAGGACAAGACTTTTCTTTTTGCGGGAGGTAATGTCAAGATAGGAGAATAAAGAGCCTGAGACGGTGTCGTTTTGGGGCGGGATTAGGGCTAAATTGAAGGAATAAGTGGAACGGTGACGTTTTGAAATAGTTTAGGGCCAAATGAATTGTATAAGTAGAACGGTGGCGTTTTGGCCACACTTAGCACCGGATTGGTAACTGAATTAGTTACAGGTTGTTAGATGTCCTATTTGTACCCGAATGATTGGTGGGAAAGGGCATGCAAGAAATTAACAGAAATTCAGATTCTTCTTTTGATTCTCTCTCTATCATTTCTCTCTTACTCACTCTTCTCTGCAAATCTTCTTCTTCTTCTTCGTCTCTTCCCTCTCTCCCAAATTCAATTTCCGCGTTTATGATTTCTGGACCCTGACAGATACCCACAACGTCAGGAAAAAAAAATACGCATATGATTTTATGCAAAGTGATCTGACCATTATTCAATTTAATACTTTAATTAACAGCAACAATAGCATTTCAACTAACAACATTACATATTTCCTGTCAAAAAAATTATAATTTAACACTTAGAATTACATCATCAGCACTTAGAACCTAAGAATCTCTAAGGTCCATGGGGCTTTTGCGCCGCACCATGGGACTTTTGCCCAATTCAACATCATTCATAATGCTCGCTTCACGCCTCCGCCTTTTAAAACATTAATCCTGACTATTATTTTGAGCAAATTATCCCAGTGGCCACTACACTTTTCCCATCGTCGAGTTTTGGTCACTCAACTATTAAAAGGCTGGTTTTGACCATCAAACTGTATAAAAGGTAGACTCGAGCCCATTCTGTTAGATTTAGTCGTTAACTTCGCAGAGGTGTCTGTCCGCGCGATTTTCAATACAAAAGGTAGGGTCAATTTAGGAAGTCGAAAATATCACTTGCACCTCTTCTTCCTCTCCCATGCATCTGTTCTTTTTCTTCCTTGCCTAAACCCAAACATCAAACAATTGACAATTAAAGAAAAACGCAACAACGAAGAATTTTGGGGGATTGAGCGACAACAGAACGGGTTGACAAACAAGATCTTCATTTCGTGGAACGATGGAGTGGCCCAAGTGGGTGATTAGACCAAGGGGCCAGCATTTTGATCCATCTGATGCATACGGTAAAGTTTTAAAATCCCTAAGTTTGTTTAGTTATCCACATCCCAGAATAGATTGTGTGTTTCATGTATGTATGGGCTACATTTTATCGTTGTTTTGGCTTTTTGCAATAAAGCATAGAGATTTCATAGTACACTGATTAAAGTATTCTTAATGCTGGAAAAAGGGGTTAATAAATAATTCATTCATTGAATTTGGGTTTACTAGTTTTGACTAAAATTTTAATTTTTTTAACTAATCGCATGTCATGCAGTGCCAGGTTCTTCTCTGTTCACCATACGAATGTATCATGGGGGTAAATTCAATTGGCAAAATTACAGATACATTGATGGGCATGTAGATTATGTTGATTTATGTGATGCGGAAACAATGTCTGTGCATGAAATAAACTACATGGTGGATAAATTAGGGCATTATGGATGTATGGTGTATTACTATGTTGAGCCTGGGAAAGATTTTCGAAATGGGTTGAAGGAATTATCTACTGATAAAGCCATTATCAGTTTTTGCAATTGGGCTTATAAGCATAAAATCATGGAGGTGTACTGTGACCACCAGTCAAAGAATGAAATCAAGATGATGGCCACAAAGTCCCTTCCTTCTGATCTACAGCTGAGTAAAAAAGCCGCAGTCACCATCGAGGAACTTGACGAAAATGGAAATGTTATTAGGGAACCTGGATTTGAACTAGTGCCATTTACAAGATCAATTGGCAAGATAGATGTTGGGAACTCTTCTAAAGAGAATGCCTTGAATAATGGGGATGATGGGGATGCAAATGATAGAGGAAATATAGATGGCCAAGTGGAGACTGATACTGATTCGGATGGAGATTGTGATCGCTTTAGTGCTGATAGGGATTTCTGTAGGGATGAAGAAATGTTAGAAGAATTGATTGTTGAGGGGCTAAAATCTGGTGTGGATTCTTCAAATACAGAGCAACCTAGATCTTCACAGCATCCCAATTCTAATGATGATTGTAATAATGCTGCACAACAGCAAGAATCAGTTGTAGATGAGCTAGGCAGACAACAACAAACAGTTGGGATGGATCCATGGTCACAACAATCAGGACTTGAAACTGAATTTGAACATCAGCAGCAGCCTGAGACAAATGAAGAACAACCCACGGATGTGGGAACTGGAAACCAACAGTCGCGGAGGAAGAAGCAAGTTAGAAGGAGAAGAAACAACAATAGAGCATCAGGAGAAGAGGCAGCTCCTCATTTAGATGATGTCCATGCATTAGATAAAGACACAGTGGTGACTGAGTTGCATAGTGATGCTGGCTCCTCAGATGAAGAGAATGATGATGACTGGAGGAATAGGTATGTTGATTTCAATCCGGAGAGAGATCTAAAAGACCCTAATTTTGAGTTTCACATAGGAATGAAGTTTGAGTCAGCTGAACAGCTAAGATTAGCTGTTAGAACATATTCCATCATGAAAGGAAAACCAGTAAAGCCATACACAAATGAAAAAAAAAGGTTTAGAGCAAAATGCAAACCTCCTTGCCAATGGTTTGTTTATGCTTCAGTTGAGAAGGAACTTGGAATAGCTGATTTGGTTGTCAAGAGCATGAATAATGAGCACACAAACTGCAGTCATGTATGGAAGAACAAGAATATTTCTGCTAAGTGGCTTGCAAACAAGTACATGGAGAGATTTAGATGTAATGTTGAAATGCCTCCAAGATTATTAAGACAAATAGTTGATGAGGACTTCAAAGCTGAAATTTCAAAATGGGTGGCATACAATGCAAGGGCAATTGCTAAAAAGGAGATTCAAGGGAATGCAGAGCAGCAATATAAGGACATATGGAGATATTGTGCAGAAATTAAGAGGACACACCCAAATACCACAATGGAAGTTATGTTTACTCCCTTCAGACAACCTGGATGCAACCCAAAATTCATGAGACTTTATTGCTGTTTGGGACCATTAAAACAAGGCTTTCTTGACGGTTGTAGGCCCATTATTGGGGTTGATGGATGCCACATAAAGGCTGAATATCGGGGACAGCTGTTGACTGCTATTGGAGTAGATCCCAACAATGGATGGTGGCCCATTGCTTGGGCAGTGGTTGAGAGGGAAGCAACTGAACAGTGGAAATGATTTTTTGAGCTGCTGAAGAATGACTTGCAGATTGAAAATGGGTACAGCTACACCTTTGTTTCTGACCAGCAGAAGGTATTAACTCCTTCCCTTTGTATATGCACAGTACACAAATCTGTTTCAATTTACTAATGCCTTTTGTTTGTAATAATTTATAGGGTCTTGACCGAGCATTATCTGAGGTACTACCAAACAGTGAGCACAGATACTGTGTGCAGCACCTGTATAACAACTTCAAGAAGAAACATCGTGGACTTGCCCTGAAGACAAAACTGTGGAACATTGCAGCAAGTACTACTGAAGGACTATTCAAGAAAGCAGCAGCAGATCTGGAAAATTTTGACAAGGAAGCATATGAATGGGTGAAGAAAGCACCACATTCCAGTCATTGGTGTAAGACTTTTTTTTCAGAACATACTCGATGCGATATGTTGGTTAATAATTTGTGTGAAAGTTTTAATGGTCATATACTTGAAGCTAGGCAGCAGTCAATTATCACAATGTTAGAGTCCATTAGGATATTTCTGATGGAGAGGATACAGAGAAGAACAACTGCAATGGAGAAGTTTGAATTGTCCATTGGCCCACTAATTAAAAAAATAATTGATGATAGGGTGATAGAATCAAGACAATGGAGGACCATTTGAAATGCTGTGGATGGATACCAGGTTAGGGGACCAAGGGGGGCCCAGTTTGCTGTTTATTTAAAGAAAAAATCCTGCACATGCAAACTGTGGGATCTATCAGGTATTCCTTGCTGTCATGCTATTGCAGCAATTCACAGAAATAATGGCGACCCCTATAAAGAGGTGTATGACTGCTACAACAGAGATCTGTTTCTAAAAATTTACAAAAATATTTTGTATCCTATCAATGGACAAGTAATGTGGCCTGAAGCTGATGGGGTGGATCTTGATCCACCAGAAAGGATAGTGCAACCTGGCAGACCTAAGAAGGCCAGGAGAAGAGATCCTACTGAAACTCAAAAGACTGGAAACAGGTTGCGGAGAAGAATAGTCATCCATTGCAGAAAATGTGGTGTTGCCGGCCATAATGCAGCTGGTTGCAAGGTGCAGCAACAAGACAATCAACAACAGCAGAATCAGGATAGCGAGGAGCAGCAGCAGCACCAACAGCAGCAACGTGGTTCTAAGAACATGCAACAGCAACAACAGAACCAACACCAGCACCAGAGTCAGCATGAACAGACCCAACACCAGCACCAGAGTCAGCATGAACAGACCCAACACCAGCAGCAGAGGCAACATCAGACCCAACACCAGCACCAGAGGCAACATCAGACCCAACACCAGCACCAGAGGCAGCAGCAGACCCAACACCAGCACCAGCACCAGCAACACCAGCAGCAGGATCAATATCAACAGCAGCAAAATCAGCAACACCAGCAACAGAATCAACATCAGCAACAGCAACAGCAGCAGGATCAGCAACAACAGCAGCAGCAGGATCAAGAGTATCAGCAGAACCAACAAGAACAGCAATCACAATCTGCTGTTGAGGAAAGTGAACATGCACAGCATCGACAGCAGGAAGAAGTTGTACAAAACCAACAACAGTCTCAGAGCCAAGGGGCTCATCAACAAAGGAAAGCAGGAAAACGAAAGTTAACAGATTCAGAAAAGGGGCAGATCAATGCCAATTATGCATATTTAGGTAAAGAACCTCCTTTCACTGTTGGAAATTGGAGAGGAAAATGGAGTAGAGCTGGTACTAGAAGAGGAGGAACTTCAGCAACAACTACCAGAGGACAACCAAGAGTCAAAAGAGGATCAAATTGAAGAGGAAGTAAAGCTATAGCTAGATTGGGACATAATGCAACTACATTTTGTCTTTTTGTATGAAGTTTGTTTTGGATTTGATATGCTGACCTATTACGAACATGGTCCATATGTACAAACAATTTATTTTGTCCAATCTACACAGATTGTTCTATGTTAATGCAGCACTTTTGTTTAGTTCTTATGTCTCTGTCATTTATTGATGAAATTAGTAGAACTGAAATGTGTTGTTTCAAACCTTTTTTGACACCAAATAATAACTATTTATTCATGTGAACAATACAACTTTTATACATCAAAATGTTTATACAGAGGGGTACAAAAGGGGCTTTATAAAGCCATTTGCCCTTTCCCTTTCAATATGCTACCATTACAACAGAGTAGCTATTCTTCAAGGATTTTCAACGATGCCACAAATTTGTAGCATGCCACCAGAATTATCTATTCTCATAACTAACATTGCTAAGACAACTATTAGCCAAGGCAACACTGCGCATCGAATGAGTCGCTTATTGGCTGATTTGTACTTGGCAATTTCAGTTTGAAGTGGCTTCATTTTACCCTCCAATTTCACAGCTTTTGCTTCCCACTTTCTTGCAGCTTTTTCAAATTCAACCATTTTTTCCTCCATTCCATTGATCTTTCTGAGTAGACCCGGTATAATCATTGTAGATCGAGCGCACATTTCATCATCTATCCAACCCCAATAGCCACAGCCATCCTTAAAAAAAAAACAAATTCATTATATTTCTTACACAATAATAAATTAAGTATCTAAAAAAATGTTACAAACCTCCTCCAATGCGCATTTGGCAAATCTTCTTCCCGGATTTTGTGCAGTCCATGAAGTTATCATTACTGTCTTCATCCCACAAACACAAGTAGGCAAAATGGGTGTCAACGATGTAGGTGGCATGGATCTTGCTGGCCCGGCTCTTGGTGGCGTTGATCTTGGTCCTGCTTCCTCTAATCCAAGTTGGGCTTCTTCCATTTCCTTCTCTTGTAGTTTCTCTCGGGTAAGTAATCTTTATTAGCTTTATACAAGAAGAACAAGAAGATATATTTTCGACTTCCTAAATTGACCCTACCTTTTGTATTGGAAATCGCGCAAACGGACACCTCTGCGAAGTTAACGACTAAATCTAACAGAATGGGCTCGAGTCTACCTTTTATACAGTTTGATGGTCAAAACCAGGCTTTTAATAGTTGAGTGACCAAAACTCGACGATGGGAAAAGTTTAGTGGCCACTGGGATAATTTGCTCCTATTATTTTTTATTATTGTTGTGTGCGGTTAACTTTTCCATGCCAAATCTAACCTTATTTCTGATGCCAAGACAGATAGAGAGGGATGGAAAAGAACCAATCTTTCATATTATGTAGACCGTTTCGTCAATCAAGATCCCACTTTCACTTATTTTTTTATTTATAATAAAAAACCAACAAAAACAATCAATCAAACACTCAAACAGTGAACTCGTCGTAGTTTGACTCCAGTTTTGATCCTCTAGAACTTGGATACATTAATTTTATCGACAGTGTTCGCGTCAATTTGGAACGCCTTGGCGAGCGCTTCTCTGCTGATTCCTGGTTCTGATCCAAAGACAGAACTAGCAACGCTTACGAGGCCAGGATTTTGACTGTTGAGACCAGAAAGCGCAACGGCATTGCTGTTACCGACGTTTCTTTGGTAGTGGACAAGTCCCACTGGAAACACAAAGACGTCCCCTTTCTGAAGAACCTTGACGAAAAGCTTGTTATCAGGATTAGAAGTTACGAAGCCAACTTCAAGAGCTCCATCAAGAACCGTGAGCATCTCGCTGGCCCTGGGGTGAATGTGTGGGGCGTTGATTCCCCCCGGTGCAAAATCAAGGCGAACCAGTGAGATGCCGAGAGTGTTAAGTCCGCGTATTTGAGCTGCGGATACTTGTGTAGCCCCGAAGCCCGCAGCATTTGATGTGTTGCCAGCAATGTGCAAGCCTCTGAAGAAGAAATCATTTGCATGAACGCGGCTTGGATCCTTGCACGCCAGGCCATTCAGTTTCACTGTAACACACCATACAAGAAAAATAGAAGTGTGAGTGAATCGAACGCCTTCATATTCAGATACAGAAAAATTTTTGAATCCTACAACAAAAGATAAAACATTTCCTCCTCGTAATTGTTTGGAGGGCAACTAAAAAAAAAAAAGGTCAAATCCAGTGCACTTTAATACCTGTGGTTGTGGCTTTTGCCACGCAGAAGTCTTGCAATGGTGATGGATCAAATGCCGAAGTGAGGTAGGAGAAACTGAGAGCTAGCAAAGCCAACAAAACAGAATTTTTCGCCATCCCAACCAGTGACAAAAATAAGGAGGTAGAGCACTGAAAGACCTGAGTAGTACTGTATGTGGAATGTTTTATGTTTTGAGAGTGGTGATGAAGACAGCCCACTTGAGATGGTTATTTATAGAGGCTCCTCCTGCAATATAAGATTAAGACCGGCTGGCTTTACCAATTTAAGACGTTGCCGCTCACTCACTTGTAAGATTTCTAGCTTTCTGAGACCAGGTCAATGTGTATTCTTTTAGAAAAGTAAACCGTGCCCGGCTAGCTTGAACTTATGGACGAATGGTAATCTGTGAAGCCGGCTATTTGCATCAGGACTAAACTCAGGATTGCTGAACATGCATTATCTGTAGTTTGTGGTTTGTATTTTTCAGACTGGAATATTGCTATCCAAGCATTTGTACTTGGGAGTAATATACTATTGCAGATGAACAATCCGATTTTTACCTCTCTGTTGATAAACTAACAGCACTCTATACATGAATTGTAACTTAAGTTTAGTTTCCACTCATTTCGTAACTTAAGAATTGTATCTCATGCTACATACTTTTGATCGAATCCTCAAAGAACTATTTTTATAATTGAAAAACGAAACGGACTAATCCATTTACTACACAAATTCAACAAGAAAATCAACATTTCTTTGTTTGATCCCAGAAAGCAGACACAAATATCCACACCAAGTGGATGCGTATCACGAATTAAGTTTAGATTTTGTTTTTTTTTAATCATATCTTTGTCCAAGTCAATGATATTTTAATTGACACTAGTCTGAGTACATTTTCATGATGAAATTAAGTAGATTCACAAAACAGATCACACTCTTATTTGTTTAGACGTTTATTTTTTGAGCCGGACATGATTAAAACTGGTATTGGTTTGGGATCCTACTCCGTCGTATATAAGAACACGATTTTTGTCGACAAAGAAGATAGGTTCAGAAAGCAGAATCCACTTTGATAACACCCTGAGAAGGTTCATTTAGATGATTGAGGGACAGCAAATTGCATAATCTTCTACGTGCATACCTTCAAGGCTAATCAAAATAACAGAAGACTTGTTCATTAAAATAACTCACCCGAAGTGTGTATGTATACATACATAAACACATGCATATATATACATACATATACATATATACATATATATGTGTGTATCTACGTACCTTTTCAATTGGAAAAATACTTTTAAATACTGGAGAATCCATTAACTGGGTTGTATACACACAATAGCAATGGTGAAGTTGTCATGATAAGCTACACAACCATACCCATATATTCAATTGGCCTTCTTTTTTGGGATAGGAAAATCTTGTCCCGTTCCCTTGTCAGTTGTTAGCAGCTTTATATATATCTTCTGCAACATGACGGCTGGAATCATAAGAAGCAGGAAAATTGGAATAAAATGAGCTAGGCCCTTTGACAGATGCGTTAAAACATTTGTATACAGCACAAAACTGAAGATCCTGATAATCCATGACGAAGTTTCAAGTTTCAAAAATTAGCAAATAAAAGGTGCAAAAAAAAAAAAAAAAAGGTCTAATCGAACCAGAGTATTCTAGTGACGCAAGTGCATGCCTTAGTTGTTTGCATTGGACATAATTAAAGAATGCCTTTGGTTGGGATGTAAAACGTATCCAGTTTTTTTAATTCTAATCATGTCCTCATTCAATTTTAAAGTTATTATCATGGAATAGAAAAGATGAAGCAATTATTATAATGAGAATTTGACAAATAAAATTTGCAAATAGTAATATTAGAATGAGTCTGTTCTGGTTTGATTATTGCACCAGCTGATTTAAATTCTAATTTAAAGAAAACATTTTAAATTTGTGAATGTGAGAACAAATGATTGACTTGTTAAAATCATGGGTGTTTCTATCCAATTCTATAATGCCGGCATAACATGATCTTATGCTTGGTCGGCATTCTACAGTTAATAAATAACTCATAAAATTCTTTTCTGTTCCTTGGCTCTTCCATGAACATTGCTTGCTAGTCTTGCTCTATAAATAAGCAGCTAAAAGTACTCATGCATCATCACTCATAAGCCTTGCCTTGCGTATCTATATAGTATCTTAATTAATTTACAACTTATTTTCTTGTTCGGGTTCCTCCTCCCTCTGCATCCTTTGCCCAAGATGGGAAAATGCATGGTGTTCTCATTGTTCTTCGTAGCGGTTGCATGTTGTTATCTCGCCTCTGCTTTTGACCCCTCACCTGTGCAAGATTTCTGTGTTGCTGATCCCAATAGCACCGGTAAGAAATGCATTAATTGACTTATCAAGATTTCAAGCTGTACGTTTAGTGACAAGCACTTTAATTGAATTTCTTACGGATTTTTATTAATGTTTTTAACTTTTCAGTGAAAGTGAATGGCTTTGCATGCAAAAACCCCATGAAAGTTACAGCTGATGATTTCTACTTCGGTGGGCTGCACATAGCTGGAAATACCACAAATGCGGTGGGTTCCAGGGTTACTCAAGTATTTGCAGCTCAGGTTCCAGGGCTTAACACTCTTGGCATCTCGCTGGCTCGCCTGGATTATGCACCAGGTGGGATTAATCCTCCTCATACTCATCCTAGAGCCACCGAACTCCTCACAGTTATTGAAGGTTCCCTCCTGGTTGGCTTCGTCACCTCAAATCCCGAAAACAAGCTTTTCACCAGAGTTCTTCAAAAGGGTGATGTTTTCGTCTTTCCCGTTGGACTCGTTCACTTCCAATTCAATGTAGGAAAGACAAATGCCGTCGCTATAGCTGGCTTCAACAGTCAAAATCCAGGTGCCGTAGTAATCCGAAATGCTGTTTTTGGATCAAATCCTCCTATCAATGATGATGTTCTGGCCAAGGCATTCCAAGCCGACAAGACTGTAATCGATCAACTCCAGTCAAAGATTTAAACTAGCCGAGATGAACGTGCAATTTTATGATTTTATTGTTTTATGATTAAGTGTTTGGATCATTTTTTTTTTTTTAAGTTGTCAATGTTTGTGTTCAAGTTATTTATGTTTCTAACTGAAAAGAACGGGAAGGAGTGAAATTGTTACTGTATTCCATACTTCTTAATAATATACAAGACCTATATTAATAGGCAATGACATACAATGAATCTAGATAGTTTACAATGATCCATTAACATCTAATCTGATTGTGTCAATCAATACAAATATTCTGTTTCCTACCAAATGTCAAAGTTGTTTAGGAAGAAACGTGGGTAGAAAAATTGGATGATGGCAGAATCGCAGAGATATCCACATGGAATTCATTTATGGTGCTTGAGCTACTCGTCCCATCTGCACAGCTCTGGTCACGCAGCGAAAGAACTGGACTAACAAGCTGATTCACAGCAATGGTGTGCAAAGGCCCAGTTGCTTCTCGCCTGCCCACTTCAAATTGGTTCACCACTTGCTGCATTGTTGGTCGACATTTCGGGTTTGCGTTGACGCAATCCAGGGCTAAAGCTGTTGCCACAACCACATTTTGAACAACCAAAGCGTTAGTCGGAAGGGGCAGACGGGCATCAAGAAGATCCTTCAGCATTATCGGTTCATTGGGTTGTGATGAAAAGGAGGAAAGGAATTCTCGTGGATGCTTTCCAAACAGCGTTTCTAGCACCACAACGCCAAAGCTATACACATCGGACTTTTCAGTGACCACCATGGTATAGGCCAGCTCTGCATTGACAAGAATGTGTTTGGATAAAATAAAGTTAATTGCCATCCTTTGGTATATTGATATGGCTGCTAATGTAAAGGAGTACAAATTGCATCGAGTTTTCAATACTAGATGATCTGAACAACGTGACCATACTTGCTATTCAACAAAATAATCGTTTCAATTGGAAGAATTTTTTTCTTTTTCTGTCCTTGAAAGTTAAGCCTAATATGTGCATCAAGAGAATATGGAAAACAAGGTGAAAAAAGAAAGTGATCTAGGATAGCAAGGTAACCTACCTGGTGCCATGTAACCAAAGGTGCCTGCAATGACTGTTTGATTTGATGAATCAAGTTCCAAAATCCTCGCAGTTCCAAAGTCAGAAAGAGTTGCTTCGAGCTGTGAATTCAAAAGAATGTTGTTGCTTGATACATCCCTGTGAATGATTGGCGGATCACAATCGTAATGCAAGTAGGACAATGCACTGGCAATGCCCTTGATCAAATTCACTCTTTTAATCCAATCCAGCTCCACAGCTTCAGTTTCATCTCTCAAGATACAAAACAAGCTTCCTCTGTCCATATACTCATAAATCAGAAACATGCATCGCTTGTGCAGACAGAATCCAAGAGCTTTACAATGTTCCTGTGCCTGATTTTAGATAGCATTCGGCTTCATTCCTAAAGCCTTGTCATAATTTGGATTCTCGCCTTCCAAACGGTGAAGCTTTTTCAAAGCCACTACTTTCCCACTTGGCAACTGCGCTCTGTACACGCTGCCATAACCCCCTGTCCCGATGCAATAACTGACCTCAAAATCATTGGTTGCTTTAATTATGTCTTCGTAAGCCATATGTCCATCATAGTTCCATATTCTGAAAATGTCTCCATGTTTATTGTCTATCGGCTCAACTTTAACTTTCTTGAAGCAGAAGATATAAATTACTAATCCGCCAGTTATTGAGAACACCAACAAGGATACGCCAAGACCTATGATGTAGTATAGGGTGCGATGTCTATGATTTCTTGTGATTTCCCATAACAGGAGGAGATGCACCACAAAGAGTGGAATGTGAACGCAAGTCTGGATTGCCGGCAAATCTTTCTGAACCAAACTTATTGACAAGATCACACGGAAGTTCACCTTCCAAAGCATTATAGGACAGGTCGACGTCCCCCAGTCGCAGAAGAGACGGGGACAGTGCCAGAGAGAGTATTGTGGGAAAGATCCAAAGTCAAATGGTACCACTCGATTTAATAATGTCATCCCCAAATTGGATAGGAATTGAACCTATAATTTGGTTTGAAGAAATATCTAGAAATTCTAGAAAAGGTATATTGAAAAGTTCATGGGGTATGGAACAACTTATTTGGTTAGAAGAGAGGATCAAAGAAGTAAGAGCAGTCAGATTGCCAAGGGTCGAAGGGATTTGACCAGTCAGGCGGTTGAATGCAAGATTGAGATATTTCAAATTTTTTAAATTTCCTATTTCAGGGGGAACGGACCCATGAATTTGATTCTCAGCACCTGAAAGAGATATTAGTTTGGTTAGGTGGCAAAGAGATGAAGGGAGGGCACCTGAAAGATTAAGGTAACGGAAGTCTAATTCAACTAAACTCTTCAAATTTTCTATTTCTTCTGGGAGAAATCCTCCCACTGAGGGATTCGAGTGAATGTCTAGCCGGAAAAGATTTGTCAAATTAAAAAGAGCTGAAGGAATTGTCCCACTGAAGTGGTTATTATTGAGGTTAAGGGAGTTTAGATTGGACAATTGGCCAAGAGCAGGAGGGATGCTGCCAGAGAACACACTGTAACTCAAGTCTAATTCAACTAAACTCTTCAAATTTCCTATTTCTTCTGATAGAAATCCTCCCATTGCGGTATTCATGTGAATGTCTAGTCGGGAAAGATTTGTCAAATTAAAAAGTGCTGAAGGAATTGTCCCACTGAAGTGGTTATTACTGAGGTCAAGGGAGTTTAGATTAGATAATTGGCCAAGAGTTGGAGGGATGTAACCCCAAAAATTATTGTACCTCAAGTAAAGAGTAACCAAATTTGTCAAGTTTCCGATGAAGGAGGGAATAAAGCCTTCGATAATATTATTCGAAACACGAAATTCGGCTAGTTGTGTGAGGTTTACTAGAGAAGAGGGAAGCTCGCCTCGAAGATGGTTGGAAGACAAAGTCAGATAGGTGAGTTTGGAGAGTGCACCTATTTGATGTGGGATGGCTCCGTCAAGTGCATTGTCACTGAGATCGAGGGAGGCCAATTTGGACAAGTGGCCGAGAGTGGGAGGGATGCCACCATAAAATTGATTGCCACTCAATTTTAACTCTATTAAACTCATTAGCTGTCCTATTTCTTCTGGGAGAGATCCTCCAACATACTTGTTGAAGCTAATGTCGAACCGGGAAAGATTTGTCAAACGACAAAGAGCCAAGGGAATTGTTCCACTGAGGATATTATTACTGAGGTCAAGGGAGGCAAGATTGGACAATTGGCCAAGAGTTGGAGGGATGTAATCCCAAAAAATATTGTGGCTCAAGTCTAGAGTAACCAAATTTGTTAAGTTTCCGATACTTGGAGGAATTAAACTTTCAATCGAATTCCAAGAAATATCAAGTTGTGCTAGTTGTGTAAGGTTTAATAAAGAAGAAGGAAGCTCACCTCGAAGAT
Organism: Coffea eugenioides; assembly: GCF_003713205.1. Classification (NCBI taxonomy): domain Eukaryota; kingdom Viridiplantae; phylum Streptophyta; class Magnoliopsida; order Gentianales; family Rubiaceae; genus Coffea; species Coffea eugenioides. The sequence goes on from NC_040040.1 coordinate 15,622,384, forward strand.
GGTTGGAAGACAAATTAAGATAAGTGATTTTGGTGAGTGCACCTATTTGATGTGGGATGGCTCCGTCAAGTGCATTGCCGCTGAGATCAAGTCTGACCAGGTTCGGAAAAGAAGAGAAGCTGAAATTTGTCAAGTCATCTAGGATCCCGTAGTTCGGAAGCAGTATTTCGGTGACACTACCAGCATCGTTGCAAATGATACCAGGCCACTGGCAATGGGCAGAGACGTTTCTTGCAGTAGTATTGACTCCCCACCAGCCACTCTCGAGCAGTGCTTCAGCTTCTAAATTCACAGCAGACTCTGTTCCTGCTATCGCTACTGGAACTGGTGCAATACCCAGTATCATGAGAACAACAACTCCGCTGCATACAACATCCATCGATGCTAGTGCCATGAATCGGATTGTATTATACTGGTGCAATAGCCAGTATATATCTTTCTTTCCAATCTGTTGTATTATTCACACCGATTGTTGAATTCAAAAGAATTGTAGTTGTAGCCCATTATTACTTTGAACTCCTCCATTATAACTTTGACCTTATAAGAGCTAGAATAGGACTTTTAACAGGTACATAACTACATATACTAAAGTCAACTTCAACTACAGTGAGTTATAGATATTTTCTGGGACGGTGGAATTGCCTGCTTATGAAGGGGACAGCGTGGTGGCGGTCGTGGCTGGAGAGGAAGAAAAGTCAAGAGAGGTGGACGGAGATGAGGGAGGAGAAATGGTCAATCGTCACGAGGAGAAACAAACAACATTTTTAAATTGGGGGGTTTTTTTTTTTCAAGTGCCATATCACTTTCACGACTGATTCCAATATGAACGGGTCGTAAATACTAAATAGCACACGGATAGACTATTGTCGGACTAATTAAGCAAACATTATCTGAACCCCCTGCGATAAAATTCATGGAAGTGACACTTTATAAAGAAAAAAAAAAAGGATAATCACAATAATAAAAAAAAAACATATTTGATCATGATGTATTTGTTTCGCGTTACAGGGGTTGATGATGGTCGAATCATTAAGAATCAACAAACAACTTAAAAAACATGAATCATCCTTCAACGAGGCTTCAAGAAAAACTGGAAAGGAAAAAAAAAAGATTTGTCGCCATAAAAGAAATCATCAGAATAAGTTGGTCAAGAACTAGAACTTAGACTGGATTCCATCTATTGTGTTCCTATTGACTTGGAACGCCTTGGCCAGCACATCATCACTTATGAGTGGAGTCGATCCAAAAACAGCCTTTCCAATGGCAGTGCTGTCAGGATTTTGACTGCTGTAGGCTGCCACAGCAACAGCATTTGTGTCCCCCACATTGCGGTGGAAGTGAACAAGTCCCACAGGAATGACAAAAACATCACCCTTTTGCACAACTTTGGTGATCAGACGGTTCTCTGGATTTGAAGTGACAAATCCAACCAGTAGAGTACCTTCAAGAACGGTGAGAATTCCGGTGGCTCTTGGGTGGAATAGAGGAGGGTTGACTCCCTTTGGTGCGAAATCTATGCGGGCCATTGAGACCCCGAGAGTGTTTAGCCCTGGCATTTCAGCAACGGATACTGTGGTGACCTTGGAGCCAAAAGCATTTGAGGTGTTGCCCGGAATATTCAGCCCCGTGAAGAAGAAATCCTCTGCTGTAACAAGCTTGGGATCTTTGCACGGCGCGCCATTTACCCGTACTAAAAATGTTCACCATTATTGAAAAGCAGTGAGCAATTGAACTAGTAATAACGTCAAAGTTCACTAATCATACATACATCTTGTGTGCGCGTGAAATACGTAATCTTACCTGGGCTAGAATTATCAGCCACGCAGAAATCTTGCAGAGGCATGGGGTCCGTTGCAAAGGCAACATTAAACAGCGTGAGAGCTAGAAAGCAGGAGAAGATCATGTGCTTTCCCATGTCTGGTGCTAGCTAGCTGCAAATGGTGAATAATTCAGATCAAGAAAAGGAGTGATTATACACAGCAGCGATGACGATTGCTTCAGGTGGCCTGCTCTATTTATAAAGGCGCCCGTCTTGTTTCAAATCTGAGAGGGAAGGCATAAGTTTTTCAGCGGCCGGCTCCTATAAAATTGTGCAGGAGATTGGGTCAAGATTTGGTATGTAACTACAGAGTTATATGTAATAACGAGAGGTTTCTTCTTGGGTAGGAAATCTTTTGATGTCATTAAGTTGTTTGTTCCTCCTTAGACTTTGTAAAAGTCGGGCAAATTTTCGTCTGTTGTGTTTGCTATTCATCATTTGGATCCTATTCTTCTTGCTCGTTCTGGTGCTGCCTGCATCCTATTCTTCTAGTGTTACAGCTGTTATATTAGCAGTGTTGTTTGATGAAACATGATCCTCATATGCGTTCTTGAAAAGAATATTCAACGAGTTGTTGCAAAAAAAAAAAAAAAATGTTTTCCTGACTTTTATGGATGCGTAGGCAATGGGTTATTCTACCTAATGTTAGATCACGTAATTAATTCATTTGTAATTTTGCTAACCCTGACTTCATCTGTATGGGCTGATTAAATATTATCGCACTCCATGTACTAACCTTATCCGACCAATTAATTAACCCAGATAGAGAAATAATTAGCATAACAAAGAAAACAGTTAGGATTAATTAATGATTAGGGAGTTGAGGTTCTAACCAAACCAACGGGATAAATTAATTGAAGTTATTGAAAATCAAAAGGTATAACCTTAACCTTTTGTTCTTTTCTTTTTTCTTTTTTTTTTTTTTGAAGAAGTAGGTCTGACCATTTTCTAAAATTTTGGATTGATTACCCCTTTTCTTTGAACCAGTCTGGTTTTTGCAGTCACCCCAACTTTTTTTTCTTTTTAATAAAAACATTTCTAAACTGCATGATGCTTCATATCTCCAGAACGGCCAAAATTATGTGGTTTTTGCTGAGTCAAGCTTTTAAACAGTGTATCAAAATATTCTAAACGGTCAAGAACTAAACTTCTACAATCAACAATATAGTATTATTGTAGAAGCAAAAGAAAACGAACAAAACTAGCATCCGTGCTCTTAACTTAATCCTTGGCCATGATGACTTTATGCTGCAGGTTCTCAATCATCAGGTGCTATCCGAAACCATTCAACAAAACTTCATCAGAACCTCAACGTCACCTCTAGATGTAAACTTAGAAAATGAAACTTTGTAAAATATAAAAGAGAGGAAGACCGATGCTTAGAGGTGGTTTGGACTTCTCTCCAATTGTGCAAACTACATTGCCTACCTATTAACAAATGTCCAAAAAAAAAAAGAGAGTGACAGAGAGATATGGATTCAGTTTAGGGGGAAACATCATGGAGATGTGGATTAAGCACCGGAAATATTGACTTCATCGCAATGACTCCCTAATCCACAAGTTCATGGATTCCCTTTCCAATATTATCAGGCCAGAGTTATGTTTTATATAACATTATTATATCCAAGAACTTGCAAAGTTTCAGAACTAAAAAGGCAAGCATTGCAAGAAAATCACAGGTATCCCTTTCAGTAAGCAAACAACATACTGATTATCACAAGCAACACTTGAAGGTAAACTTAGAAGATCTTCAGCTTCCAAGCAGTGCCAACTCGTACCTCGTAATTATTAGCTAAACTCAGTCCCAAAACTGAGAGCATGACAATCCAGATTTCTCAAGTTCAACTGCACAGAAATCAGCAAACTGCATTAGGTTAATCATTCACAGCTTCAACAAGCTATTTTTCCAAAGAAATCAATTTTCTTTCCAATCGATATTCATTTTTTGTTTTCGTATTGCTGAGGAAGTCAGGTGGTGTTGGCAGGAAATTTTATCTCAAAGCTGCATCCAAAGTATAACCTGAACAAGAGACACTTGCCAGGGTAAAAGAATATAACCTGAACAAGAGTGTTTTAATGCCATTGCAAATCCTTACATAAAGCAGCACATAAAGAAAGTGAGAGACAATTAGGCAAACACACCATCAAGCAAGCACTCGTGGAGACAAATTTTGTTGATATAAAAGCCATTGTGTCTCATGTAATGGACACAAAGTTGAAAATGATTTGCATATTTTGGAATTTTTTTCTTGTCAATTTAACATGTCTAAAAAAACCGGAAGGACAAAATGGAAAGGGTTTAAAGAGGCGGCACAATAAACCCCTCATACTAAACTGATGAATACAGGTTACTACTAAACAATTTTGTATATTAAAAAATTTTCCATTTCATTCTCAGATGGATAATTAGTCACGGTAGTTTTCTTACATGATTGGACAAAAATGCCCTTGGATTCCAGCTACTCTTACAACTAAAATGGCTGAAAGGATTGAAAGTACACACTTTTTATTGTTCAGGGACTACTCTAAGACAAAATTTAGATTAGGCGCCAAAACTTGACAACAGGAATAGTTTAATGGCACCCTAGGTACTTTAAGGAAAACAAAAAGGTAATGAGGAAAAGCAGCCCTGGCAGGCAAGGGATATCGAGAATTAACTTGCTTCTTTTTAAACAAGCACTCATTTATTATCTTATGAGCATGAAAACATTTTGCACTTCTACCATGTGATTTGTGTCTACTAAGTTAACATCTTGCACTTTATTTTGCTTCTGAATCTAGAGTCTTAGTCCTTTTACAGTTATGCAAGTTTTATTTGAGCATCAGACAACATATTTCCATAGAGACCAAATTACAGCATATCAGGAATGGTAGGGATTCCCTGTTCTGCTACGCGTCATGTTGGAGCTTCTGATTGCCTAGTTAGATCAGTAACTGCCTCTTAATATGCATTACAACAAAACAGTTTGAACTCACTCCAGAAGTTCAAGAGACATATGTTAAAGTTGATGACTTAAAGCTCAACATGGAAGGGCCTCGGAAGAAAAGAGAAATACACCCTTGAGGAACTGAAGTGAAATGCTTTTACAAATTACATTAAAAAGAAGAAAGAAAGAAAAGACATACAGATAGATGATCATGAAGTAAGCGAGAAGGTAATATGGGGTACAACAAATTACATCTCCATATGTGTTGTCTTTGAATTACTTTGTCGGCAGAATCTTATATACTAACCTTCCCTAGTTTAAGAACTTTAGGTGTATGAGAAACCTCACTAAAGAAAAATGCTAAAGAAAATTCTCTTTGGGGGTGGAAAACTTGTATTATTCTACCCAACTAAACTTGAGTTTGTATATAAAATGACACACACACTCAGAGAGAAACTTAGAATGAATAAGAGGAGATGTGTCGAATATATTCTCTGTTTCCCCATTTTTCTTTCTGGTAGTGTTAAAGAATGGAACCTTATTGACTTCTTGTCTCTCACACAAAATGACTATATGACGACAAACCCTTAATTTTCCTTAATAGACACTCAAGGGGTGATGCTAGGCTTTACTGTCAATGAGGCCCCATTGACAATCTTTATTCTGTCACAAAACCTTTAGACCAATATATGACTCCTTCAAATGTCAAGGAAGTCTTGACACCAGTAGAATAACTTGTGCTCACCTTATCTCCAAAAAGAGAAACTAGAATTTAGCAACCTAAATTGTCAAACCCTCAATGAACTCCAATTTAGAACCACAAATATCAAATTCAAATAGCTTTGTTCACTTCTTTATGGCCTACTTTACAAACTTTGGAAGAGGAGAAATTAAAAAGCTTACCACCACAGCAACTCCAGTTTCACTAAATCTGGGAATACAGATTAGTCTCACTATTTGTCCCTCTGCTCCTGCAATTAAAGCTTATTTTGTAAATTGTTTTCTTCAAAATGAAACAGAAATCAAGATAAAAAGGGTAGCAAAATGAATACCCTTGATCAAGCGAGTCTCATATTTCTCTTGATTACCAACAAAATAAACGTGTGGACAGGTCTCAACGAAAAAAGGATCCCTGTCAGTAAAAGGATAACATCCTGCAAGATACCGACAGGTTCAGTGCAAACTTTAATACAAGAATAAACCACTATATAAATGTTCTAAAAGTCAAAGAACAAATTCACGCAAGTGCGACATTTAGCCAAACCTATGAACAGGACAATTCAAATATAGCAAGCATGCAGCATTTACCAAGGGTATTTGGTGCCGTTGGTGCAACATGTCTCCATCTCAGTGTCCTCTCCAAAAATTCAAGTTTATCATTTGCATCTGAATACTTCTCGAGATCATCAATGTTCTGACCTGATGTTCCAAGCAAACTGAAGACAAGATATCTTAACAAATTGACTAATTTCATTTGGTGCTACATCCAGCAAAGCATATAAATGAGGATTAAGATGAGATATCTTATCAAATTGACTAATTTCATATTGTGTTACATCTAGGAAAGCATACATGTTTTCTCACCTAACATCGTCAAGCTGAAACAAATGAGGATTAGGACAGGACCTGAATGTGTTGTAAGCTGATGAGCTAGGAAAAAGGCATCTATGCAAAGGCTGAAACATTAAAAACAAATAAAATGTAAATCTAAACTAGAAATGGCAGATTGCTGGATCACTAACAAGTTGTAAGCCAAAAGTAGATGCAAAGCAACTCCTACAAACAGTATAAATTGTACTCCAGATCCCATCCCCGCCTCAATTTACCTAAGAATGTCAACGAGCACACAATGAATGTTAACAAACCTGCTGTGGCAAGGAGAAATTGGCAGGGTCATTTGGCCCTGGCATAATATCAACTGGTATACCTGCAGCAATCTGTAGATATTTTAAAGCACTATAAACAAACATTTTCCATACTCAGAGGTCAAGAGACAGCTATCAAAGTACCTGAGTCAACTGAATATCCAGCTCTTTAATTGGCTCAGACAATGTAAATTGATCCTTAGAACCTAAGTTCTGCACAATCAAGTAAAGTTGCTAACATCTGAACATCATAACATTGCAGCTGAGAGAATAAACCATGCCAGAAATGGATTATATTCATTATCAATCATTAACTTTGCAAAAGAAATTGAAAAAATGCTCACTGGAAACTCTTAGTAACTGCTTAAATGGCGGAAACTCTTATTAACAGCTTAAATGGCTATTTGCATTATGGTGTTCTAATTGAGCACAAAGAAGCCTTAGCACAAGTGGTGTCTCTGCTATTCTACATATACTAGCACCAAAAGGTAACTTCACTCATTCTTTTGAAAAACGTGGTATGACCTCAGGGTCTATGTCTTTCACGCTAAAGATTTCAAGTGATACATTTTTAATGAAACACCAGCAGAATCCAAGTCCTGAACTAAATTTCAAATTTCAGATTAAAGCATCCAGCAAAGCCTACACAAAATATTACACCTATAAATGACACACGAACACAAGTCCAGCTAGCAGAATGTGAGGTACGTTATATCTTATTCAAAATCCAAGTAATCAACTTTGAATGCCACTCAATTGCAGGCAGACCAATGATTTCAGCCCAAAATTATCAATATAATATATCTCAAAAGCAATCTTCGATCTACTTGCTTTTTCTCTCAATCTCAAAGATCATGTGTATATGATAATCCTGGAATTAAAAAAAAATGTTCAAAAAATAAAAGAAAACCTCTCCTTTAGAGTGTTATTTTTCATTTGTCTTAAATTAACGTTTTCTTCAGAAAATTTATGAAATGCAGATGCAGCCAATGTTACTGGCAACAACCTGCAATAAGAAAATGCAACTGTTGCATTCACAGAGAAAGAAACTTGCATGAGGTACATAAGTAATCTGTCCATACAACCTCAGAAGCACAAAAAGTGGTAAGAAAAAGACCAACAAAAGGTTAAAGCAAGTTCTGTTAGAAGCTTTTTTGTGGAAGCCGGACAAAGAACAGTACCTGACCATTAAGTAGCCCACGGGGGATTTCAACAGAATTTCCAGCAATAATTACTCGAACTATCTTGGCAGCAATACTTTGTTCCTGTGACATGCACTCAAGGAATTTACATGAGATCTATAGGGCAACCAATGATGAAAAGAGCAATCATAGAGGGAAGCACAACACAGAATAAACATATAAACCTTTTTATCTCCAAGATGGCCAGTTATGTGATCAACCAAAAGCTGGAATTTTAGAGGATTAGAAGTGCTGCTCCCAATATCCAAGCCCGAAACAAAAATGACATATTTGTCTTCACCTGCTTGCATCAAATGAAGTTCCTTAAAATACTTTCAACGACAAACAAGGATAAATATTAACACCAAATACCAAAAGACAGCTTGGTTGTCCCATAAACTAATTCAAAATATTTCCATGACAAGCATCATAATATAATTATTCCCCCAAAAGGACCAGTCATCAGATATACATTTTAAGAAAGACCTTCTATTGCTCTAAATACCTCTATAGTGTACCAAAAACAAACTCCTGTAACTTTTTCAGCATATTGGTAGACATTGGCAGAGTCGCTTCTATCATAACATCAAAGCAGTTAACATCAGAGTACACTACATGAAAACTGAATGATGTATCAGCAGCAGAGCCAGTATCAGTAATATAGCAATATCGATCCACTACCCATTCCATTTCCATATGGATATCCTACCTTCCTTTACAGAAGATGCCTACTCTATTCTTATACAAGTACATCAATAAGTATTATCTTCTTCAAACGCTTATGCACGATAAGGTGGTGTTCCAAGACATTTACTGCTTTCCTCTGACACATATATCTATTCAGAACTACTTATTTTCTCTCCTAAGATTATAGGTTTTACTGATTATGCTTAAAACAAAAGATTCTGGTGCTTATACAACCAAGAGTACATGATATCATGAGCAAATAAATCAGAAATGATACTAAGTGAACATACAGTTTCCACATAAGCTGTCTTCTAGAAAATTTCTAATCAGTCCAACAACTTTTCAGGGGTCCTCCATCAGAGTTATAATATTTATCATCTGATCACCCACTACCTGCCAATTGTTAAAATGGCCAAAAGCTATCGTAGCAAATTGCGGGCATCCATGATTATGAATTAGCTAGGTGGACTGGGGAGAAATGGTGAAAGAAGCAGCACTCCAACCTGATTTAATTGGCCGCTCTATTTGGTGTGGTAGGCCTCCTTCCATGACATCTTCAACCCAAAAGTCGCCTGTACCAGTTTCTTTTCCATGCAATGCAACCACGACACCTGTTATAGAACATTGTTTGGAACAAAATGGATGGGTTACTAATCTTCAGTGGTAACTCTAGTAATCATCCAAAGAACCAACCTAAAAATGGGAAGGTTACAGAAGAAGTGGAGAAATCTGATAGGAAAAAAAAACCAAATTTTTGACTGCCAAAACTAAAAAGTGCCAAAGCAGCATCAGATACAGACCTGTCACATAAACAGAAGGTAAAAGAACATCTCCGCAAACTTTAATTCTGCCGCTCTCATCTTCCAAAATTAAATGATCATCTGGGTGCATAAAATTGTGAGGTCTTACAAGTGGGGTTGCAGATCTCTGAAAGACACAAGTTACATCATTAATATCTCAGAAAAATAAACCATATGAGTTGGCAAAAATAAAAGTAACAATAAGACAAAAGAAAAAGCAAATTATTAGAATATCATCCATTAGTAACTTCATTACCTCTTTGGAGTACTCTTCAAGAATGGAAGGTTTCAGCTTCATGTGCTTGTAGAGAGTCCCAACAATGATGCATTCCTTGCCTTCTTCTAATCCGATAACAGTGCAGACTACCGGAAAAAGGGGGAAAAAAAAGTGGGGCCATTTACAAGCAAATCCATGATTTTGCATGACAAATCTACTAGCCTTGCAGAATCAAATCCCTATCATGCATACTTCTTAGACAACTTGTTCAAGTCCTTAAATTAAATGCAGAAAAAAAAACAAAGATTAGAAGAAGAAAAAAACCAAGCCAGGTGATCTCTTGTAAATTGACCAAACAAAATAAACAACAAAGAAATGGTCTTCGCTTGTCAAAAGAAAAAGAAAAAGTCGAACTGAAGAGAGAAACTACTCCAGAAAACCCCAGGAAAAAAAAAAGTAACAAAATCAGAGCACCACAAAAAAAAAAAAAAAAACTTGGCCTTTACTAATTTCAACAATATAAATTGCAGGAAAAACCCAAAATCCCTTACTTGTAAAAAATTGAAGCAGAATCATATAAAAGGTATCATCCAATAAAGATTTCCAAAGGCAACAATTTTTTCCCCTCCCCGGGGCCGACCCAAATTGTTAAAGATCATGATTGAAGTATAGCTACAGCAATAACAAACAAGTACCCCTGGAAAATTTAAGTGCATCATCCAAGCAATGTTGAACTAAAAAAAAAAAAAAAGGGAGGCAATAAGGATAATGGATTGTAGAATATACCCTGAATGTGGGGTTTCCAATTGGGGAGTAGAGAGTAAAGAAGAGTTCTCATCAAGTGAAGCCTAGCAAAGTATATTTGGCTGTATTGTTGACCTCTGTACATCTCCTTCTGAATCACAAAGCATGAGTCCTGTGAATTAAGATAATAAGAAAAGGGGCAATTTTTCATAAGAACAGAGTTAATCAAGGAGACAAACAAAGATTTTCTTGAAATCAAGCTACCCAAAAATATAAATACAGAGAGAAAAGAGACAAAATAAATGCAAAAAGTAATACTAGTAGGAAAAACAGCAATATGTTTTTCTGTCTCTTTTACTTACCAGGGAAGAGTATAGAGCTTGTTTCCGGTGAAGGAGGCCGTTCTCCGACGACGAGTCTTCCGTCTCCATGGCGGGAAAACACTACTGCTTCTTACTCTACTGGGTCAGGAAAAGCAATACTCCTACTAATACCCCCATAGTCGTTGCCGCCGATAGACAAGATAGAATGTTCTAGGGCAAAGTCGAACCCCCGAATCAAAGGGGATGTAGCTCACATGGTAGAGCGCTCGCTTTGCATGCGAGAGGTACGGGGTTCGATACCCCGCATCTCCAATATTTCTCAGTTTTCCTTTTTTTTTTGGGCACAATACTAATATACTCATAAAATTGTTTTCCTTTTTTTTTTTTTGCATAATACTAATATACTCATCGGCATCTCCACTATTTCCCATTTTTTCTTTTTTTTTTTGGCACAATACTAATTAATACTCATAAAATGAGTGGTAATGGAACAAAATCATAATTATTAAAATCAACCCTGGCATCAACCTTGAATCATAGGGGATGTAGCTCACATGGTAGAGCGCTCGCTTTGCATGTGAGAGGTACAGGGTTTGATACCCCGCATCTCCAATATTTCTCAATTTTTCCTTTTTTAATGATAGAATTAGGAACAAAATCATAGTTATTAAAAGAGAAAAATGCAGTTTTAGTACCCAAATTTTGACATATGAGCGGTTTTAATCCCTAAATTTTGGACAATGACAAATCTAGTACCTAATTTTTCAACTATTAAGCACATTTAGTACCCCTGATGGATTTTTTTCCAAATTACTACTACAAAAAGTCACGTGATCGTCACATGTCTGACAACTATTGTATAAAAAATGTCAAAAATATGTAAAATATCCTTTTGATACTAGGTGTCATGTAAAATATCCTTTTGGAACTAAGTACTAAATTTAAGGACTAATAATTTTATCAAGTAAAATATCCATCTAACACTAAGTACTAAGTTTAAGGACTAATAATTTTATCAAAAGGATATTTTACATTTTTTGAGATTTTTTTTACACAATAGTTGTCGGACATGTGACTATCACATGACTCTTTTTTATAGCAATTTGGAAAAAAAACTATCAAAGATACTAAATGTACTCAAAAGTTAAAAGTTTGGGTATCGAATTTATTTTCGTCCAACGTTTGGGGATGAAAACGACTGACCTGCCAAAGTTTGGGTAAAAGAAATACATTTTTCTCTTATTAAAACCAACCCAGTCATCAACCCGGCATGAGGATCAGGTTGGCGGATTAGTGGTTTAATTGGGGGGTTACTGGTTGAACCGTCGGGCCACACTTTATAATAAAAAAATAATAATATAATTAAATAAACTTATAAATTATAATATAAGTATAGAAATTCTTAAATGTTAACAAGTCATAACCTATTCATATTTCATAGTTCATATACACAAGCCATACTCATACATGTCCTTAGTTCATGAATTCATATTAATATTATACATAAACATAAATGATAAATCTAAATGTTAAAGAAAGAAAGAAACCCTAATTTTCAAATTCCTTTTCAATTTTTCTCATCCAATTGTCAAAAAGAAAACAATGTCCATGCTAATGTGGCTGGTCAAATTTAAAAATTGGATAAAAAGGTAATTTCATTTCTTAAACCCACCGGGTTTAGCGGATCATCAGTTCAACCACTCAAATCAAACTGTTCAAAGCTAGTCATCTGCAACTCCAATTCAATTGCTAAACCGGCCTGGTTCCATGGCCAGTCCACTGATTTGACCCGTTCAATTGTTGGACCAGATCGAGTTTAATAACTATGAACAAAATATAGATACTTATAGCGGAATAGTCACAGATAAAAGGCTTTCAATCTAACTTTAAAATCACAGTATTCTTGTCTTCCGTACAAAGCTATGGATTCAAGTTAGACATTTACAAGAATTCAATATTTTATTATAAGTTTAGTTTTAAAAAAATGCAACTTGAAAGTGAAACTTCCAAAATTTAGAAGTCAATATCAGAAGTTTGAATTAATAATAGTGTAACATATGTAAAACATACCAATCACCTTTTATGGTTTTCTTTATCCCTCAATTTAACAAATGCAAATGTCCTTGGCTCCTACATGTAACTCTTTTATGTTTCGGTAATCAACCTAAGGTAGACTAAATGCTTAGGAAAGTTGCCAAGCCGTGTGTTCTTAGCTGATGTGTCGCTTTGTGGTTGGTGAAAAAGTTGTAGTCCTCCTCCTCCACCTGGTGGATGCCTGCTTTGTGATGTTGGTTGTGTTTTGACTAAATAGATTGTGTGTGTTTTGACGGGCTGTGTTTTGGCTGCTTGCATGGAACCGAAAATTGGATAACCTGCTTGTATGAAACACAAGAAATGGGTTATAGTGGTCATAATTATAATAGTTTTTCAACCTGAGGTGCTGATAATAATGCTACTGTCCTTCCAATTTTACCTAATGTCAGGTTTTTGGTGAGGTTAGAGTGTGTATTTGGTCAATGTGACAGCTCATTAAGTTACCTATTTACCCTTGTTTTAAATGTTTATTTACATTGTCTTTTTGTGAGTTGCCTTAGTTTAGTTGTAATTGGGTTATAGATGTCAAAATAATGCTTAGTCACTGTGCACTTTTTAAAACAGGCCTCTGTTCTTTGCCTCTGCTGGTTACCAACGTCCTCCTCCCGTACGCTACCGTCTATACCGTCTGTCCTGCATTCTGCAGCTGCTATCATGCTTAGTGGTTGGCTTCCGCATTCGGTCACCATTTTCCCTCTCTCGTTTTGTTGTTTCATTTCATCATCAACTATAAGGTTGGTTTGCTCATTTTTCCCCTTTGCTTGTTCCTCTGTTCTTTTGAATCCTTCGTTTCTGTTCGGCAGTCTCGCCATAATTGTCTGGGTCAGTTTTTTGCTTATCAATTTATATGTTTTTTTGCTATTCCTGTTTATGAGCTGTGGCAGCATTAGCTATTTTAATCACTGACTTTGTTGTTTTTTCCCCTTTTCCCTGCTAATAAATGCTGCTCTATATATGCCTTTGGTTTCCTGGTAAGGTCATTGTTTTAAAAAAAAAAATTCCCGCCTTTCTATTTTGCTCTCTCCAGTATCTCACCTTTCTGTTGTTGTTGTTTTTTCCATCTTTTGCAGCTTTATTTGATGTCCGTGTTTTCGGATTTTTGCTGCCATTTTCGGCCTGCTGGGGAGCCCGCTGTGGACCTGACCTTGTGCTATGTCTTATGCCAGGATTTCCTTGCAGGTCAGATGCTTGTTTTGTGGTTTTGTTTTCCTCTTCATTCCTTGTGCCTGCATTAGTTCATCGCTATTTTTTCCCTCTTTCCTGGTCATTCCGCACTTCATGTATTTCTCCAACATGCATGGCTTCTTTGCATCTTTTTGCTTCGTTCATCGAATTAATTCAAGTTGTATCTGCTTCCTCAAAAATTTTAAAAAAAACCCTTTTAGACCATAGGGAAAAAGACGGCTACAGTGACACAGCAGTACAAATTCTACCATGCAAAAGAAGCAGCTCCTGTGGCTATCACTCGACAGATTTCTACAGCCTATGGAATCCCAAATTGAATAAACAATGCACAGACAAATCAAAGCATAGGCAAACAGAAGCCAACCTGACTATCACTCTCAAAATTCTTTTTTAAGCATTGTCACTAGGAAAGCGCATGTTGCATTCTTAGCCTTAATCAAACACCCTTTACATGCCAAGAAAAGTAAAAATCAGTCACGTAATACTCTGAACATACCCTTTACTTGCGCTATACACTGAAATCTAACTTCTGAGTTTACATGCCACAGCTAATTCAAAAGGCCATTTGCACATTGAGGAAAATTGAACTACTGATTAGTCATGCATGCACCAATCGCGTGAGGCTAGAGTTGCTCTTAATACTTACACTTCCAATGCTTTCTGAACAGAATAGAACTATTAAAGCTATTTAGGCAATCTTATAACTTACAAATCCAAAGCCTAGATTTGCTAATTCAAATCCAGCAGGCAGAGCACTGAGAAAATAAACCAACATCATGCATGCAACCAGCTTCACCACTAAACGATAAGTGATATTGTACAGTCCAAAGCTAAACTCAAATACTAAAACCATTAAAACTCCCTAAAAAAATCACCGATAGAGATAGAGAGAGCAAAGAAAAATATAAAAGTCTTAGGACTTTAGTGATCATTAAACACACACAATGCTTTGAGCACTATACAGGATGGGTAGTAATTCAACTATCAGCATTCTGAGCTTCCAACCACATGTAGCATGACATGCTTTGTGATGTAGCTTCTAAGTCCGTAGGGAGGGTTCTTTGAATGAGCTCATGCTTTCAACAATATGCATCCCACATTATTTGAGCATATGAATTCACGTGTGTTGTGTTCTTTCTTTTGGATTCTACAATGTTCTTTTATGCTCATTCTTGGTTCTTACAAAGTCATCATATTTGGATTGTTCAATTCTTTGGATTTTTCATGCTTTGGTTAGTATTTTTCTCTGTTGCAACCTGGTACTGTGGCTGCTGTTCTAGCAGGCCTTTATCGCTTGCTTGTATAATTTCTTATTTCCTGTTCTTTATAGCAGCTCACGCGTTTTGAACTTTTCCCTTTGCGTTCTACTATGCTCTTTTATACTTATTGTGAGTTCTTACAAGGGCATCATATCTGAATTGTTACTCCTTAGTTTTTTTTTTGAGATGGATAAAAATGCTATGCGCCGGAAGCGTTATGCAGAAATGTCACCCATTGCCAAGGTTGCACTTTCACGCCGGAGGCGTGAGGCCAGGCTTCTTAAGAAAAAGGATAAATCATCGCGCTCTTACCTTCGTACCGTGCCGCTCGGGCATGTTGAAACTGGTGTTTGTTTCTCTAATTCAGCTCCTACTCGTAACGACTCGTTAGCAGGTTGTCATGGTCAGGTTGTCGATAGTCGTTCTGTTGCGCTTCAAGAATCGTTGAACTATATGTCTGCCGCTATGCCTGCCTCGCTCTGTCTATCTAATGGAGCTTGTTCCTCTCCTATTGTCCCGCATTTAGTGCAATATAGTTTGGATTCTGAAGGTATATATACCATGGCACTATTTTAGTTACCTGCCCCAAAGCCATTTATAGTTATTTCATTGTTCTCCCCATGTCTGCATCTTGGCCTGCCTTCATTTTCTGTGTGCTCTTCTGATGCAAACTAGCCCATCTATTTGTACACTTTGCAGCCCGTCTCCTGAATCGTACACTTCACTGTCGGCAAGCTGACCCACAGAGTAGTTCTCCAAAACAGAAAGAGCAGGGCTCTCCCTCCCCTCATCTTTCAGCTACTGTTCAACCTTCTTCTCTCATTCATGAGAATGCCTTATCTAAAGCATTGGATCATCCTCCACATAACATTGTTATAGCCTCGAGCCAGGAACAGCAAACTTCTGATGCTCTGAGTAAAAATGCACATAATACCTCCACATCTGTTAACAATTTAATGATTGAAATTCTAAGCCCCCTCGATGCAGCTCCTTCAAATCACTTCTCCAGAAACTGTGTTCCTCCTTCTACTGCATTAAATCTCCCATCTAAAAGTACCTGCCAGTGTACAGGTATTGCAGCACTTAGAAATAGTTTCCCTTGTGTTTCTTCTTCACTTCCACTATTGCCATCTTCTGTCTGCTATTTCTATATGCATAACACCATCTATATCTCTGTCTCACTACAGCTTCATGCAGTGGCAGAGTTCCGCATAGAAAACGTCCCCCACGAAATTGTTCTGACAAAAACAAAAAAACTGATCTTCTGGGATCCCATTGTTTACCTCATGACCCTATGCATGGGTCAAATCTTAAGTCCCTTGGCTCTTCCAGTACTTCATGCTCAAGCCACTTAATTGAGCAGTTTCCATCTTCTTCTATTTCATTCAATCCTCGGTCTTTTGGCTCTACTCAACCTACAGGTATTACTCGTTCATTTTGCTGATCCTTTTTCTTCCCTTTCGTTTTCAACCTGTACCTTTTACAAAAAAAAAACAATATCTCTCTTCTAAAGCAATACTTTGCATTATGCCCGGCTTATTAGAATTTGCGCTCCTGCACTTATAGATGCCCTGTTTCTTTAAGAACAAACAGTTGTTCCTTCTAAAAAAAATTACAACGGTTTGCCAGGCAACACGAATGCTACCAGCAAATCATCTCGTCCTCATATTGGTGTTACAGCTGCTACAACGAATCTTTCAAACGTTATATTGACAACAAGGAGGCAATCAGGTTGCCCTTTCTTTGTTTGTCATATTTGTGACCTTTCCCCCTCGTATTCCCTTCATTCTGTGCTTCTTTCAGATTTCCTTGCGAACATCATTCCCATTATATAGCTTAAACTGCAGGGACGCTTACTGAACGCCGTCGTTCAAAAAAATCTAGGATTGATGAAATTGCTAAAGAATCTTTGTTGCTCCCTGATGCTCTTGATTGTCAGTATTGTGGAGCTAAAGATTCTATTTGGAACCCCCTAGCTTTTGCTGCTCCCAAGGAGAAATTTCTATTGTTGCTCC
Organism: Coffea eugenioides; assembly: GCF_003713205.1. Taxonomy (NCBI): domain Eukaryota; kingdom Viridiplantae; phylum Streptophyta; class Magnoliopsida; order Gentianales; family Rubiaceae; genus Coffea; species Coffea eugenioides. The sequence continues at coordinate 15,639,500 of NC_040040.1, forward strand.
TCCAATGCCTTATGCTCTAAATCCAGAATTGACAAGGAATACAAGGGGAGTATATACCTTTCGTGTCCAGGGGCAGGTTTATCATTTTTTGAATAGTTTATCACAGCCTGATGATAGACCCTGTGGAATCCACCTCTACTTTTTTGATACCGATGAAGACTTAATCAGGCGAGTCGCTGCTTCTGACAAGCTTCGCGAGAGCACTTTGAAGCTTTTGATGGACATACTTTCTAATAATCCTTATGCTAGATTCTTTAAGGACCTAAGTGATGTCCCAGATCTTGAAAAGCATAATGTTGTCCTTAACTGCTTTCCTGGCCTTGACCAGCGCATTTATAATCTTCCTTCTGCTTCTCAAGTCGCTGCTATATGGACTGAAAATGATGATGAATCAGTCGATAGGCAACCACATATTCTCGTATATAGCCGGTCAAATACTGCTCACAAGGTCCAGCATTATTATGCTTGTTATGATCCTTTGCAGTATCCTCTCTTATTTCCTTTGCAGTTCTTCCGTACACCATATATCCAAATAAACACTTCGGACAAATATTTATTCTTCTTGTTTTGCTAGCATGAGACCATTCATCCTAACTTTGAAGAATGACTTCGAAGAAATCAACGGTCCTGCAATTGCAGCTGTTCAGAACAATTTTCCTATCATCATTGCCATAAGAATGAAAGTCACAACACAGAACTGTAACCAAATAGCTACTATTTATTATTTAAAAAACAGCTACGCATTTATTAGCTGAAAGTCTTCTTTACTCTTCTTATACTTGATGTTTTCTTCTTTTTCCCCCCTTAAATCCCAGATCTTAGTCTTTCAACTCAAGATTCGACCACTATTTTGATAGCTCCAATCGTGCAACAAGCAACCGATCTGCATCACTGGTCAGACAACTGACTGCACGCTCTCCATTCCATCATTCCAGTTATTCTCTTCCAGCTTAACTTTTCCTTTCTTATTTTAGGTATCGTCACAACACGCCTCAGCTAGCACAGATGGTCCATGAGCACAGTTATGCTAATCCGCACATCCTTTTTCCTCCCCCTCATTACAGTCAAATCCATGACATAGCCGCTCTACTTCACTTCGTAAAATTCTTATACTACTGACCAATTTCACATCTAAACTTCTTTATTATATTTCCTGTTACCATTTCCCACTTTCTTCTTCTATTACTTTTATTTTATAGAAGCCAAAGACCGCATGGATTAAAGGTGTCGTCGAACTTGATTGTAAACCTCAAGATTTAACCTATATAGCTTGTCCCAATTGTTATCATCCAGACAGTTGTATAGATGAGCGAAAAATTATCTGCAAATACTGTCAAGCTAATGTTGATCTCCAACCCAGGTGCATATACTTATAAATAAGGTACATTGTTTTTATTAATCAATCTAAACTTCCACTGTCAAATCATCCACTTATTAATTCCAGGGCTTGTATTTCAATTTGGATCACGGATTCAACTGGCACTCTATGTCTTACTGCTATGGCCTCTGAAGCCGAAAAGCTAGCTCAATTCTCAACTGCTGAGCTATACTATTTGCAAACAGAAGTAATTATCAATTTTCTTTTATACACTACTTGTTTAACTCTCTTTTTCCCAACAGCTTAGCTTCATTTCTTACTTTTTTCGCACCAGAACATAAATATCGCTCAACATCTTCAAGCAATTCTCCACGGAAAAATCCTTACATGCTACGTCAAGCCCTCTACTTCAAAGTTCAGAATGCTACGGCGCTCAGCTTATGAAATAATCACTTCCTACACTTTAGATGAAGTTCACAACATTGACAACCTCAACATCAATAATCTCAACATTAATGACTGAAGACCTGGTTCTTTTGTTTGTTAAATCATGCCTTTTCAAATCAACAAACTACGCTCATTACTTGTGATGTTTTTTAACTTATATGTTAACTATACTGTTTCTTACCATTTCAGATTTTGTCAATTTCTACATTCCAATTCCTTATTACTTTACTTAGCAGCACTGGGCATGCCAATATCTGAACCCCACACCGCGCGTACACGCGGTGTACACCTCCTAGTTATTATCAACATATATAGAGTAAGAGTCGAAGAGCTCTTTGGTCTGACTTCGTTTTGGTCGTCCTCTCATGTGTCAAGCATGTGAAACGCCAAAAACCATTCATGTGATGCGTTGGGATTGATTCATCAGACAGTTACATAGACTTGCTCTCCAGGGTTTTCTCGTATTTTTGCCGCTCCCTCCTCCTTCGCCTCACCCTTTGCCTCTCCCTCTTTTCTTTAATCGACCACCACCACAGCCCTTCTTTTTCCTTTATTATTTCTGGGACAAGATTGCTCTTTGGTTGAGTTTCATTTTCGTCGTCATCACTTGCGTGTGTCCTGAAAACGGCATGAAGTGTTTTGTGTTTTGGTTGCTGAATATGTTTTTGATCGATTGGTGCAACACCGTTTGGTTGCCGGTACTTTCTTTTGTGCTGCTCTCTCTAAGGTTTCTCTCAAATTTTCACCACTTGCCCATCTCTCTCTTCCCCTTCTTTTTCGCCTCACCTTCTTGCTCTTCGTCATTCCTTCTTCGTCCACCATCACTGCGGTTGGTTAAGACGGAACAACTTGCTGTGGTAATTCCATAACTTTCCTATTTGCTTTCCTTTTTTATGGTTTAATTTTTATTTAACCCCAAGATTGAATTTCTCTGTCTCTCGTCTTTGTTCTACTTTGGTCTGAAGAGGTTTGTCTTTGTTTTGTTTTTATCCAGCCAAATATTTCTTTCTTTTCTTCCATTCTTCTCATTTAGGTTTTTTTCACAGGAAGCTCGTTCATCCTCCATCAATCCTGATGAATTTTAGAACTAGAATACCCTCTACCCTTTTTTTCCTGCTTTGGTTAATCACTTTTGAAAAATTAGTAAATCCTAACCTAAAATCCTAGGGCAGAACAATCATTTTAAGAGTACGTCATACATCGAAATTCAATGGTATTAAAGGTGGTGCTGATTTGCTTAATTCTAGCATATATAAAACTCCTACAAATCTTATTGAATGCCTGAGAATATTTTAACTGAATACTTTTCATATTTTGATGATGTGCCTTCAAATATTTAAACTCATTGATCCTCCATATATATGCCAAATATCTGACATCTCCCCTATGGTTGCAAACATTTTTGAAAGGTTGCTTATGATTTGTTGTTAGCATGTTCAGTTATTCTCTTACTAAGTCCCATTGGATTTCACTCTAATCAAGGACATCGTTTAGGTTTTTCTTCCTCTGCACTTTTTCATACAATTGATAATTTGCTGCTTAATTGGACCATAACTAACGCAATGTACCTTGTTCTTTAATAGATGCATATGTTTTTGCTTGCTCATCTATTGTTTTAATCTGCTAGAAAATAATATTTATTCTTTGCAGCTGAAACCACATTTTTTTAGCTGAAACTCATGAGCCTTGTGTATCTTCATTGTATACCTTTTCCTATTTACTCAGATTCTTTTTTGGTAGCCAGTTTTAGGAAAATAATCCGAAAAGGGATATGAGGTTGGAATTGGTGGTTGTTTTTTGGGGGTGTTGGAGTGGGGAGGACAGGTTTTTTTGAATGCAAAAATCTATTACTCAAAAAGAGCAGATAATTTAGTGAATTATAAAATATACTGATCTGAAACATGCTGGTTTATTTCAGGCCAAATTGGATATGGTATTGTGCCCATGATTGCCAGAGGAGTGATGTTGGGACCTGATCAGCCAGTGATCCGTCACATGCTTGATATTTCACCTGCTACTAAGGCACTCAATGGAGTTAAAATGGAGCTGGGTGATGCTACTTTTCTTTTATTAAAAGGTTTGTCATCTGGCCATTTTAATTGTTATTCCTATATTAAAGCTAACATTAGTTAATACTTGATAGTCAAGTGAAGAATGGATTTATAAGTATAATTATAATTTTCTTTGACCAGGTGTTGTTGCTACAACTGATGTTGCTGAGGCATGCGCTGGTGTCAGTGTTGCTGTTATGATTGGTGGATTCCCAAGGAAAGAAGGAATGGAAAGAAAAGATGTGATGACAAGGAACGTTTCTATCTACAAGTCTCAAGCTTCTGCTCTTGAGCAGCATGCTGCTCCTAACTGCAAGGTTCTTAGCATTTTTAATAACTTGTAGATTATTGGTTGCTATTCATAGATGTTGGTTTCAGCTTTTATTTTGTTGTGGAAAGGCATTTTTGGTTCCTTTCCTAAGATTCACTTGGATTGTTGGGATATGTTACTTGTTTCCTTTTTCCTGTTTGACTTGTTTGAAAAAACCTGTTTATCATTCCAACTAGATATGATCATGTCAATTGGTTAGTTTTTCAAACTATTCTGTCCTCCTGAATTTTTTCAATTGGGGCAATTAGTTAACTTGATGCAATGTATGATGAAAATGGTCTATAGAATTTAGGCTTCCGGTCATATTTCTGTTTCTCTTAGATATCATATCTTAAATAGTCTTCTGTGACTGTTCTTTCAGGTTTTGGTTGTTGCTAACCCCACCAACACGAATGCATTGATCTTGAAGGAGTTTGCACCATCAATTCCTACAAAAAACATTACTTGTTTGACAAGATTGGACCACAACAGGGCCCTTGGTCAAATCTCAGAAAGATTGGGTGTTCAAGTTAGTGATGTTAAAAATGCCATTATCTGGGGAAATCAGTCCTCAACATAATATCCTGATGTCAACCACGCAACTGTTAAAACATCAGCTGGAGAAAAGCCTATTCGTCAGCTTGTAGCTGATGATGCCTGGTAAAAAGTTCAAGTTTTTGCAATTTGCTTCTTAGGTTTTCTAAGTTCTCCATTCATTGCCATTGTTTGGTTTCACATTTCACATGGTTTCAGTGAAGATATGTTATTTGAATTTTTAGGTTGAACAGAGAGTTCATAACGACAATCCAAAGATTGTGGTGCTGCAATTATCAAGACTAGAAAGCTCTTGAGTGCACTCTCTGCTGCTAGTGCTAGTTGTGACCACATTCGTGATTGGGTCCTTGGAACTCATGAGGTAAATCTTAGTGTGCATACTTTGCACAATATGCATAGTATTCTTACTCTGCTCTCATTCACGATTTATGCTGCATTGTAGGGCACATGGCTTTCTATGGGTGTATACTCTGATGGCTTCTACAATGTGCTTGCCGGGCTTATATATTCCTTCCCAGTAACCTGTAAGAATGGAGAATAGGCTATTGTTCAAGGTGAGCATGGAGATCTTTACTCTATGGCTTTTGTTTGAAATGACTTCTTATAGCATCAGATGTTAATAGTTTGTACATGAATTACTGGTGATTGGTGACAATTTATAATTTTGATTAGTCAAAAAATTTAATCAGTTACTTTGGTCTGGACTTTCTTTCATTTTCACTGCTTTCTTAGTGGCACTAAAGATATGTCATTGCTGTCCATGTACCAGGACTTTCAATTGATGAGTTCTCAAGGAAGAAGATAGATGCGACTGCTGCAAATCTCTCTGAGGACAAAGATTCGGCATATTCATGTTTGTCATAAATTTTTCATTAGATAAATTTTCCATTAGATATATGGGGATGTGATAGGTTGGCTGTCAGTGAATAATGCCATTCTTCAATCTTGAGAAACGAGTAATGCTGGTGCTTACTCGTGATACACTCTCTTTTAATTTTTGTAAAAGTTACTCTGTCATGTACTTCGTTTCAGAAGAGAGTTGATGAACTTTGTTTTTTTGAGGGGTGGAGTGGGGTTGGAGTTGGTGGTTGTTTTTTCGAGGTGGTGGTTTATTCACCATCTAGCTGATAATGCCTTTCTTGGGACCCAATTTGTTAGTGTTTGGTTGTATTGAATGCAATTTCTTCAATGTATTGAGTATCCTTTTTTTTTTTTTTTTTCTGTTCTGGCCTCTCTATTTGCTATTACTTTACTTTTGCTATGACTTTTCCCTCTTTTTCTTGAATTCTATATGCATATATAGTCCATATGGTTTCACCTTTTTTCCCCATTTTCCTTTCTTGACCTATTTTCTCTTTCCTTTTGTTGGTAGATGGATATAAAGGCATTGAGTACAACGGACTATCATCCAAGGCCTCACACCTCAAAACTACTAATGCAGATCACATTTTTTTAATTGCAAATTTGGTGTTTGTCTAATTGTTTAAATATAATAATTTATGATTTGGTGATAGATATAGATTGAACAATGAGGGGCATAGAAACTTGCTGTTTGGTAGATTTTTTAAAATGCTATCTGTTTGTGGGTGGTATGAATAGAATGAGCGGCATAAACATGTTGTTAAGGAGATTGCCAAGTGGGAGTGAAATAATTTGTGAAGTGAGAAATATTGTGGAAGTACTTGGTATGTTAAATATATACCACTGGTGATTCTATTTTGAAGTTATCTATTATCTGTATAAGTTAAAAGCTATTTCATGTGTTCTGGTGTTTCTATGAAGGATTGATCATATGTATGAACATAGCAAAAAATTGGTGAAGATAATTAATACTGATTTTTCAATTTGGTGTTATGGCCTTAAATTTTTCTTCAACGGTAGGCAATGGCATATGAGCTGATGCTTGAAATTTCGAGCACCACTACAGTTGTTGTAACTTAAATTCACGAGCTTTTTTTTTTTGGAACTTTAATTAAACCTATCCTTCAAGCCATTTGTTCTTTTCTCTTGTAAACTTTAATTAGCATATTGTTCGCTAAGTGCTAATAGTAATCTCTCGATTCTTCTTGGTCTTGTGTTACATATTTTTACTCTGATTTCTTTATCTTTCAAATAGTAATAATGTCCTTAGATATATAGGTATTTCACAGCTATTTATGTTAAATTGGGCATACACATTTTTATCTCTAGTTCTTTTTAAAGGGTGAAATTCTATGACTTTTTTGCAGCATTGTAATTATTGTTTCTGTCACTACCAAATTCAAACTTTTAAGTGTGAAATTTGAAGGTCTTGTAGTTGAAAATATTTGAGGCCTAAAACATGCAGGAGGTATATCTGAGCAAAATGCTTATGCATTTATTTTGAATCCATTAGTTCGAGAAGAAACAAATGGACTTAAAAGTCAATTTTCAAAAACAATTATCGATACTTCTTGGAAATTAGTTAATTACATTAATTATCGAGCCAATTATTTTTCAAATAGATTATCGAGAAAATTATTCCTGTTGAAAATATGCGAGGAACCAAATAATTTTATATAAAAATTGAGGGACTAAAAAAGAAGACGTTAGAACGGTGGAGCACTACTTAAGCAATTGGGTTAATTCCACTTTGTCCCCCTAAACTTTGGACGATTACTCACTTCAATCCCTAAACTTCAAAATGGGACACTTAAGTCCCTAAACTTATAAATACCTCCCACTTAAGTCCCTAAACTTATAAAATGAGACACTTAAATTCCTAAATCCTTATAAAATGGGACATTTCGACCACCGATGGCATTCAGGATTTGTTAACAATTTTCTTTAAGTGGGAGGTATTTATAAGTTTAGGGACTTAAGTGTCCCATTTTGAAGTTTAGGGATTGAAGTGGATAATCGTCCAAAGTTTGGGGGGACAAAGTGGTATTAACCCTAAGCAATTTATCCAGGTTATATTTCCTTCGACAACGACCTTACTTTGACTCGAAAGTCTTCCGCTCAATCACTCGTATAGTCTATATAGCATTGCTTCCCCAAGCGGAGTTTTCTTTACTCCAGCTCTGCGTCCCTAATGGACAACTCGAGATTTTCTTACGGGAAGGCTCAAAACGCATCGTTTCATCATTACCAAAAGCTCGATTCCGAATCCCGATCCCCACGGTCAATCAACGGTGATTTCTCATTCGGCGGCGACACCGATCGCCGATTCGCTTATTCCCGGCAGCCTTCATTTCACCAACCGCCGCAGGAGCCTCAGACTCCTGTCTCGATCAAGGATTCTACCAAGCCGTTTCTATCCAGAACAAGTTCCAGCGTTGATATTCCCCTGAATCTTTATTCATACGATAAAATCGAGAATTTTGCGGATGAGTCAAAGGAGTTAGATGAGAAATTGTCAATTTTGTCGTTTATTTTGTTTATATTTAAGAGCGCGAGATCGGGCAATAAGCAGCTAAGGAAATTGTTCGTGTTGATATCGCTTAACGTTGCTTATTCTTCTGCTGAATTGTGTATTGGACTTTTCTCCGGTCGAGTAGGTATGAAAATTTTGAAGCTTTTATTTTATTTTTTTCTAAATTTCGACTTGCTGTATAGCTTACCAACTATAATTAGAACTATGCACTTTATTAATGCTGCTCGCTAATGTTAATGATGAGCATTAGTCAATTTTTACCATTAATGACTTTGGCTTGTGAATTTATACACTAGAGAAACATTAGTCAAATTAGATGCAAATATATAGGTTTAGTCACAATTAAAACACTAAACCTTTTTATCTTTTATCTTTATTTAAAAAAATATTTGCTGAAAAATGGGATGAATTCTCTCAAGCTGTAAACCTGATTTGGTAAATTTATTGAATAAAACTGATTATTTTGGGCTTAATGTATCGTAATCATTTTCTTGGTTATAGTTATATTAGTTGGTTTGTGGTGTTTAGATTTGATTTTGTTCTTGCTTTGTCCAGGTTTGGTTTCTGATGCATTTCACTTGACGTTTGGCTGTGGACTGTTGACTTTTTCCTTGTTTGCAATGGTCACTTCACGGAGAAAGCCTGATAGGTGCTATACATACGGGTGAGATTCAATCCTTTAGTTTAGCTATGTAGCTTCTTTAGCTGAGTAGTCTTAAAAATTTCTCTTCATTGCTAGCTTTTTGATTAGCCAGTTTATTTCGTTGCTACCTTAATTTAATGTACGCTTCAGAAAGATTACGAAGGTATGTTCAAGGGGATATTCTTAAACAAACCATTTTAAAATGTGGAGTTGTTTTCAATTGGAAAAGAATATAATTTGTTTGGTAACATTTTCTCGATCTCCTATATTAGTATGATGACGACTCTAGGTCGTGTATTCTGGACTATTGAGATGAACAGTTTTCAAAAGGATAATTGATACGGATTTGAATTTCTGTCAGGTATAAAAGACTGGAGGTTCTGTCTGCCTTCACCAATGCTGTAAGTATTATACTTTTTGATCATTCTTTGACCTGCCTTTTCATATTGACATGCTCTAAGAGAAGCTTCTAGTAATTTTCCAATAAAGGATCTGTTTGAGGTAGACATATGAATGATGTCTTCAAAGCATCTATCTTTCTAGTCCAGGAATATCCTACGAAGCAAAAGTGATTAAAAGAATAGGCTTTTGTTGTTGAGAAAATTTTGGTCCCATTCTCTACGTGTATAACTTGCATGGATGTATTTTGCATCTATGTATTAACATGGCAATGTTTTGTTTGTGTTCCTGGTGTAGACAGCTGTTTCTTTTGTTTTTGTCATTCTCCTTGGCCGTGGAAGCACTTCATGCATTTATACAAGATGAATCTGAGCACAAGTAAGTTGGTAGTCTCAGCATATGCAAACAACCTTTTAGGACTGTCATGTGGAAGATATTGTCATTTCATGAACAAAGTCAGTTTTGTTTTTTTCTCTCCCTCTTCCCCTGTACAAAGTTTATGTTTTTAGGATGACATGTATCTATTTATATATATGTATTTAAACAATTATATGCACCTATTGTTTTTTCTCTTTGTTGTACTGCTGATCAAGTAACAACAGTTATTTTTGGTTTTCACTAAGCTTTTCAACTTTATCATTACTTTTTATCAAAGTGAGTGTGATAATGTTTTGGAGTTTATTGATTGAAAACTTTATTTAACATGAGATTGAAGCATTCCTGTATTTTGGAAATTGAAATTTGAAGTAACTCAAGACAGAAAAATTCCCACCAAAAGAGAATATGTGATTTTGGCTAACACTCATGAGATTTTCCTGTATTAGTTCTCCTTTTTCTGTTACAGGCCTTCTTCTTAAGTTTTATTTAGAGGAAGAAAATGTAATGTTCAGAAGCCTGGTGTTAAAAATGAGGCGAAAGTTAGCTAATGTCTTTTATCTCAGCTGCATGAGCAGAAACTTAGCTGGCAATATAAGGAAAGCAAATTAAAATATGGTCTACATTAAGAAGTCATTTTGTAATCTGCAGAAGCTTAGCTCTCAATATAAGGAAAGAAAATTAAAATATGGTCTACATTAAGAAATCATTTTGTAATCCACTAGTTGACTTTCTTAACTGCATCTATGTACTAGGAATAACTTTCTCTTTTACAGTCCCAATGATTTCTTTTCTTCTGAACTCTGAAGAAATTTTAAGAAACATATTCACTTCTTCTGTCTCAACCTAAGCATCATTTTCTTGAGGATACAAATTAGCAGAAATAGGGAATAAGAGAAATCTATTATGACTAGTTTCTGAATATACCTTTTCTGGCTAGGAAATGTGTTGATTATTTCAATTAGAAAGTAAGATCTGCTGTTGAATTTTAGAATAGCTTTTCACTTATTTATAATTCTTCTCTGATCTATAATCAATTCCAACTTCTAGGCATTACTTGATAGTCTCTGCTGTGACTAATCTGCTGGTGAATCTCATTGGTGTGTGGTTCTTCAGGAACTATGCTCGCATTAATCTTGGTAAGTCTCTTGCTTGTGCTTGGAGTTTTCTTACCTCTAAGTTGAGGGTGTCTTGTTACTTTCCATATTTTTTCCTAATGAATGTGTTGACTCCTCCTGTTGTGTTCTTGTATGTATTTTCTCTCCATTAGTGGAAAATAACATATATATATATATATGTATATATGTATGCTTCCATGTTGAAATTCTTATGTGAAAAATCAATTGCAGTTTACAGAAACGCTGAAGATATGAATTACCACTCAGTTTGCTTGCATGTTCTTGCAGACTCTATTCGTAGGTATGAGACGAATAACTGTAATCACAGATGCGTTTCTTTTAACACATATATGCCTTCATGTGATTTTACTACACATGCACAAGCACATGCATATCAACATTTACATATATAAGGTACCTCTTATGTGTCTTTCTTAATATCTAATTTCTATTTTATTTGATATGCTTGCTCATAGATCTTAATCTGTCTACATTCTTTGTTTCTCAGTGCAGGATTAATCCTAGCATCCTGGTTATTAGCCCTTGGGTATTTGCTCTCTCCTTTGATTAAGGATGTTTTGTTTCAACTAAATATCACATACCTACCTATTTATGTGCTGGTTTTTTGCAGGGTGAGAAATGCTGAGGTTTTGTGTTTGGGACTAGTTTCATTTACTGTTTTTATGCTGGTGATACCACTTTTTAAAGCCACTGGTGGCATCCTGCTGCAAATGGCCCCTCCCAGCATGCCATCTTCAGCCTTGAGCAAATGCTGGAGACAGGTAGTTCTATCTATTTTTGCATTATATTTTACTACATAAGACAAATAGATAATTTTTTTGTATTTGCAGTTGATTAATTCTTTCAGTGAATTATCAGGTAAGCACCCGTGAAGAAATTTCAGAAGTTTCTCAAGCTCGTTTTTGGGAACTGGTGCCCGGTCATGTCATTGGATCAATTTCATTACAGGTAGGTATCACAATGAAGTTTGGATGGCAACGGTATTCATATGTCATAACTAAACAGGCGCAAGCAATTAGTTCTATTTGACCATAAAACTAATTGGGCACACATCCACCTTTCAAAAGGATCTGCTTTGCTTTATGCTATTGGTTTTACACTTGCACTATATCAGTTGTTCTATTGTTGGATGGCTTTCACAGGTGAAGAAGGGAATTGAGGATCGTCCGGTACTTCAATATGTGCATAACCTGTATCATGAATTGGGGGTACAGGACTTGACGGTACAAGTTGACTACAGCTAAAGTTTCACTTGTGTATTTGTATTTTATTCCTGGTTGCTGGATACAAAGATCAAATACCCAGGCATTGGCGCTAGCCAGTTGAACCTTGTACGAAAAAGATTTAATGCTAGTTAAAGTTAAAATTGCCCATACCTAGCAAGGAAGAAAGGTTTCATTTTTGTTTAGTCATCAAGTCAAGAAACAGTTAATGTTCATGACATGATTGCCTGTAAAGAATTTTGCTCGGTTTCTTTTATTGATGGCTAGCACAAGGTTCAATCTTGTAGATGAAGGCACGAGTTGGTTGTCCTTTATCCAGGTAACTCTTTGCTTCAGTTTAGAATTGTTTCCTAACGGAACCAGAGATGAGTCATCATTGCATTTATATCGCAGCAAGTGTTTCTTTTGTTCGTGTCTGTATATGATAGCTGTTCACTAGCAAAAAAGGAAGTCAGCTGAGTAAAAGGGCCAAGCGTCCACCCCCATCAAAGCCTGGATTATTCAGTGATAAACCAAATATTGCAGTATTTCTCTGTAGTTTCTGGCACTTTAACCAATTTTTACTGTCATGTTCGATCATGCGGATTATTCCGGCACACGCGCTGCGCTATCTAGGTTAAATTTACACATCATCACTGATGGTATGTCTACATTCAGCACATTGGAAAGAGATTCCATTACGGGGTTGACCACAATTGTTGCACTGGAGGCTGGCTGTTCACCCTTCTTAAGAATCACAGATAACGGATGAGGGTTGGCCCCTGAGATCAAGGGAGCCTCCAAACTTGATGAACCGATATTCATTATAAAGGATGGCCACGACTAAAATTGCTTTCGTCTCAAGCTGAGAAGGATTTTCCTTCACTCCGAGGCTCTTCTACTTCATGACCTGGGTGATCAAATCAATTGAATCATCTGGCACTGGGAATTGGAGAGGATGTTTCAGATAAATCTTCAAGCTGCATCTTAGACTTGCAAAGCCTGATATCATAAGAAACAATCCCAAGTCAAGCAAAAACAAGTAGTAGTAGTGATATTAGACAAAAAAGGTATTTTAATCGAGTTGGAAGAGGACTGCCTAGACGCCTTGGCTGCTCTGCCCTGAACACTGAAATGGTTGAACCAGTGATCTGATCTTGGTATGTATTTGGCGCTCTGCTGTTAACAATTTGGTGTTTTTATGAAGGATTAATGCCAGTGGATTTAGTGGCAAGTAAGCAAGCGGGCAAAATTGACCCCCGCTTAATTTTTTTTAAAATTAATTTTAAAGTTTAGTAGGGGCAGGCAATTGTGTCATGATGATCATTTATTTGTGAGTAAGATTCATCATCAGTGTGTTATTCACCGGCAGCCTTATTAATTGTGAGAAGTTTGTTGCAGTGATGATTTATGTACGAGAACGACACATTTCTTAGCATTCGTATTCAGCGTAATAATAAATGTAGTACTAAAATCTCATATTTCTAAATTGACATTAATGTGCTAAAATGACGTTTGAGGTGACAAAATTGGAATAATATTCAAATCTAAGCGACTAAAAATTAGTACATTTGTTTGGCAAAGAGAGAGAAAAAACAAATAAAAGGAAAGGAAAAAATAAAAAAGAAAAATCAAGAAACAACCTAATAATCGCAGTAGAGCTACACTAGTATAAGTACTTACTATAAAAAAATTAAAAAAGAGAAAAAAAAGGAAGAAAATACAAAAAAAAAGGGATAATTTCACAAACCTCCCCTGAGGTTTTTAACAATTATAGAGAACTCCCTTCAGGTTTTAAAAATTACATATATTTCCCCTACTTTTAATGTTTAGTAACAATGTAGGTCCGACAAGATAAATTTTCCCACAGAAATCCTAAATTGTCCTTTTGTACAAAACTAAGAAAGAAAAATATAATGTACTCAATTAATTTCTTCTACACTTTGCATAAATCAACAAGTCTAATCCCTAAAAACCATCCAAGCAAAAGTTCTAAAATCAAGTAGCCGTCTAAAAAAAATTATAAATTGCACATAAAATATTAATACTTGCCACGCAAAAAAAAAAAAAAAAAACACACACACACACACACACGGAGCCCATTGATAATCAGTTGTACCTAAAATTAAATATTAATATTCAAATACCTTTTTAATGCAAGTTAGTATGATCTAGAATCGTCATTACAATCCTTCTACGGGTTTAAAAATATTAATATCTCAAAAAATAGATGATAAATTCTACCTCTATAATAAAACATAATAAAAAATATCTAATCCAATGAAAGAAATCCCTATGTAATTATTGACATTTTATAAAATTTTTTCTTGGCAACAAACAAAATATGACAAATTTCACATCTTTAGTTCTTCTTCTTATTTCAATCATTAATTTAATTATTTATTTCTCTATCACTGCGAGTCTCTTTATTTCCTTTTAATTTGACAAATAATCTACTCTCTCTGTTGCTTTTGTAAATTTCAATTTACTAATATCCACAATATTGAAGATAATAAAAAGAAGTTATATTAATTAGAAAACAGAGGAGCAAAAATAGATAAGAGACAGAAAAATGAATTTTTTTTGGGTTTTGTAAATCTAGTACCTTAAATTTAAAATTGTCTGCCAAGTGAAGGGCATTATAGGTATTTTACTATATCAAGAGAGGTAAGTGTAATTTTTTAAATCTGAGGGGAGCTGAATGAAATTGTTAGAAACCTCAAGGGAGGTTTCTGAAATTATCCAAAAGAAAAAGAGATAATTTCATAAACCTCCCCTGAGGTTTTATGAAATATCACCTAGCTCCCTTGAGGTTTTTAAAATCTCACTTAACACCCCTTGAATTGACATTTTGGTAACATTGGAAGCCTTTCTAACCAAAAGTAATATTAAAAATTTCATGTTTGAGAAGAGAGATTATTTTAGTGCCTTTAATACCCTTAGGCTATAAAAAAATGAACATTTTACAAACCAAGGAAAAAAAGTATTAAATTGGAACCATCTTAAAAGTAAGGAGATGAAAATTGGTAAGATTTTATGTTACAGCCAATAGTCACTTCTACAATAGGAAGAGATAGTAAAAGCAAATACTATTTTTTGAACCATTTATACAAATAGAACCTTTCATAGCGTTGAAGGTAATTAACATGTAAAATCATACATTTGAGCAAAAAAAATTTAGTAATAGATGAAATTCAACTTTAATATCATACAAAAAATTTTGCTCAAAATAGACAGACTTTTTTTATGGGTGTGAAATATGAAAATTTTATTATAGAAAAAGTCAGAATTTGAAAAATTATTTGGAGTTTCAATTACTTTATTTCTCTTACGCTCTACATGAATAGGAATAAATAAATAAATAAATAAAGTTGTGAAACACCAAAAAAAGAAAAAAATAAAAAGAACCTGCAGCTATTCTTCTCCAAATGCATTGAATATTTCATTGATTAAATCTTATATTTCATTGATATTTGCAATTCAATTATACATATATATGTATGTATGTATGTATGCATGTTTTTATAGACATTATTAAAGAAAAGTAGGAAATTTAGAGAAAGGAAAACAAGTTCATAAAATTCAAATATAAGGGTATTATTGACAATTCATGACCTTTTATATTAGTATATGGCCCGATCATCACTTTAAGGGTACTAAGTGAGATTTTTAAAAATTTAGGGAAGCTAGATGATATTTCATGAAACCTCAAGGTAGGTTTCTGAAATTATCCCAAAGAAAAAATGCCTTTTGGCTTTTTCCTTACCTGTGACCTCTCTCAGTCTTTTCTTCTCTATTGCCTTCCCTATATTTGTGCCTTTTTTTTCTCTTTGTATTTGTCTCTCTTAACTTGAAAGCTGGGATTATCCCTACTCCGCCAAGGACCTGATCTTTAATCCGCTTGGCAAGTCTATCGAGCTAGTGTGCAACGCTCTAGGCATAAGGTACTACTGCTTCGATTCTATCTGGTCCCGTCGTTATTGTCGTTCATTAGCCATCTGTTTAGCCTTTATAATACTTTTGCTGATTTGGATTTTCTGTATCATTATTATTATTATCGTTGTTATCATATTGTTTTTGTGTAAAAATTTGAACTTTTTAAAATTTGTGAGCTAAGGATCATGATGAAGAATGTGTTTCAATTATAGTCCTAAATTGAAGGATGTATTTTCGGTTTTTCTAGCTGGGGTTTTTGGGATGAGGTAATCTCTGCTGATTTTTAATCAGGCTTGTTGATTCAGCAAGAGAATGCCACTCAAAAAAGAAGAAAAAGTAAAAGAAAAACCCCCACCAAGCTTTTTCGGAGATTGTAGCTGCAGCGATTGGCCTTTATGTGAGATTTTGGGGGGGGGGGCTGGTTGCAGTTTGTTTGGTTGGCTTGAACTGTTCTTGCAAGATTGCATAAAAGGGAAAAGGATATATTGATAATGTGATAAGTTAATAGTGCAGCCAGGCGTTGATAACAAATATGACCGTAGGCGCAAACATTTAGTTGATAAGCAGGGCAGTGCTGATTTACGGTAGAGAGTTTTGGTTCCACTTTCATTGGTTTTTTAAGTTGATAACAAGGATTGAAGGCAAAATGATGTCTTTAATTTAGGAACAGCAGTGAGTCATATGCATAACTCTCTAGCACATAGGAATATGTGTCTACACCACATCTTGTGATCTAGTATTTCTTGTGGAAAGGAACTTAAAAATAGGAGAATGTGGGAGATAGTAGTCTTAAAGCGTTAGACTGCTTGATTGAATAAACAAGATTCAATGTGGGCAACCTGTAAGACTATTTAGTGGCTTTGATGGCCATAGCAATTGGTGTTACCATCAAGAGGTTCTCTTTGTTTTAATGTCTTCCAGGAGATATAATTCTCTGTCTCAGTACCTTCTTAGATTAAAGTTACATCTGTACTCTTCAAGGAGGTTTGACTACGAATATTAGCTTTATCTTTAGAACAATAAAGCATAAAATGTTGGAATTGGTAATTAGAGAACTTTTTTCTGAGTGGACTCTACAATGTGGGATGGTGTGTGCTTTCTGTTTTCTTCCTTTTTGGGAATTTTGTAGTGTTTGATAAAGCTGACACTGTCGTCCAAATAAACTATTCAATTCTTCCAATGCAGGAGATTTTTCCAGTTCTTCATTCTCTATCTTGGAGTGACTTTTGGGTCTCAGCATTTGCTTCATCCACAGAAAAGAAACTTACTGTGTGTCATTTGTGTTGCTTTTCTTTCCATTGACCTCTTACATTCTTGTTTGGTTTCAATGCTGTTCATATTCCTTTAACAGGTTGCCGAACAAGATGACAACTGTTTGCCCATTTGCCAAAGCTGGTCGTCCCGATGATGCTGCTGTTAAGAAATGTCCAGAAAACCAAAGTAAACCGAAGTGTCCCTTTGGATATGATTCTGACACAACTGCTGCAGGAAATGAGAGCAAGCCCAAACAAGAATCTGGCGAATCTGCCCGCGTTACTCCCAAGTGTCCCTTTGGATATGATTCTGACACATTTAAACTGGGCCCTTTCAGCTGTATGATTTGTCAAGCACTTCTTTTTGACTGTAGCAAATGCATTCCGTGTTCCCATGTCTATTGCAAGTAAGCAAAATATGCTTAACATCAAATTCAGCTTTCTTTCCTCATGTTAATTTCCATTTTATGGAAAATGCTTATATGCTTGGAAAATTTCTGATGGTGTTTTACACCTGGTACTTCATGAAAAATCAGAGTATGTATATCACGCCTCAAGGACTGTCCATTATGTGGTGCTGACATTGAGAAGATAGAACCCGACACAGATCTTCAGAATGTTGTTGATCGTTTCATTGAAGGTCATGCAAGGATCAAGAGGTCTCAAGTGAATGAGGACAAAGAGGAAGTAGTGGGTCAGAAGAAAACAGTAATATATGAAGATGTGTCTCTCGAGCGTGGTTCTTTCTTGGTGCAACAAGCCTTGAGGGTGAGTTTTCAAGTGTTTTTCAGTTATTTGTGTACCTAAGTCTGGAGTGATGCTTTTCATCACGAATCACATTCCTGTTTATCTGTGTCTTTGGTCATTTTTCTGTTATCCCTTACCCGCACCATTGTATTACTTATCTAGTGGCTGTTTTTCGTGCAGGCATTTCGTGCAAATAATTTAGAAAGTGCAAAATCAAGACTTAGTCTGTGTGCTGACGACATCAGAGAGCAGTTGCAAAGAATTGGGAACACTGCTGAATTGTGCTCACAGCTAGGAGCAGTTTTGGGCATGCTTGGTGATTGCTGGTCTATCTCCAGTTCTTTCTTATTGTGTCGATAGCATAATGTTGCATTTTACTTTTCCAATGTGTGTGTTTTTTCACTAATCTACTGATACTTAGCTTCAAAAAATATGAATGATGTGATTTATGTTGCAGTCGTGCTAGCGGAGATGCCGCCTCTGCTATCACTTATTTTGATGAGAGTGTTGTATTCCTTTCAAAAGTGCCTAAAGATGATTTGGAGGTACTTCTATTACAATTTCATGCTTAATGGTATACAGTTAAAATCTCTGCTTAAAGATGAAGTCACAGCATTAGCACCTTTCTTGTTCTACTGGTTAGCAAGCTTTTCATTTGACCTACTGCTTCTTTGATGATCATTATGGAACTTTCGCAGGTTACGCATACTCTATCTGTATCACTTAATAAAATTGGAGATCTGAAATATTATGATGGGGACCTGCAAGCTGCCAGATCTTATTATTTCCAGGCTCTGGATGTTCGTCGTGATGCTATCAAGCGTCATTCTAGCATTCCATCTCAGGGCAGGAAACGTGTTAGTTATGCATGACAACCATGTTGCATGTGTGGTCTTTATGCTGGTTCTTGTAATTTGTAGAAAATGCTTACAGCCTATGGAAATATGCATGTTTGGAAAACATATAACAGTTTGCCTGAACCTTCTATCTGCAATATCCGGCTTTATGATTTTAACTAAAAGAACATAGCTGAGAAAGTGCTCCAGTTGTGATTCTTAATTTCAGTGTTCATCTCTTCTAATAACTTTTGCTGCATTTGAGTACATGCGTGTGCTTAGTTTCTTCAGCTTCTAGCTAATTTGGAGTTTGGTAATTCAAGCAAATATTCAACTATGGTGTTTTGCAGCAGCTTGGAGACCCTTGTTACAGCTTATAAATTCCGTTTCCGTTTCAACCAAATGGTTTTGGCCATGTTAAAGCTCTTATGGCTTCAAATTTTGCTAGCTTTTTCTAGTAAAATATGAAATACTATATTAGCAATACTATTGGTTGCATTTTTGAAATTTAGAAAAAACAATTTGCCTCTTGACTAGACTAACTCACATAAAAATTCTTCTGAGAGGTAATGATGCCTGATCCTCTTATTCATATATTTGAATTTGTACTGTATAATTTGCCTTTTGAATAGGCTAATTCACATTATATTAATTTGAGAGTTTATGATGCTTGGTCCTCCTGTTCGTGAAGTGCTTTTGTCATGTCCAATTTCATTTTGTAGGGTGGCCTCAGATCCTTTTAGGATACATAAGACCCTTGGTTGGTTGATTTTTTTTCTGGCACATGTAGAAGTTGAAGACTTCATGAGAAAATTCTGAGTGAGAACCAATCTAGTTTTTCTCGAGTGTGACGGTAAACTAGTATATATTTTTGTAGGTTTAGAGTTCAATTGAATTTGTGTATCTTGTTCAGTCTTCAAAGAGAAGTAAAGAAGTTTGAGTAAATAGGAAATACTGGATGAAGCTTATTCTATGACTACTGGAAATGGACTTTGTTTCATATAGGACATGGATAAAAATCTCATCTGGTCTTTGAAATATTTGCTTAGGTAGATGGTTTAAAATTCGTGCTCCGTGTTCTCATTTTTAGACCTGAGAAAGTCAAGCCATAGGCACTATACTCCTGCGATCATTTTATGCTGTAACAAAAGATGTAGTGCTATGATTGTTGCATGCATGAAAGAAAACCTTGAACTGCAGGTTGTATAGAATTATATTGTTTACTAAGGATTTCATAACTTGGCTTCAAAAATTTGTGTTGCGAGGTAACATTTGCAACCATTGTTTGTGACAATCTGGAATTCTAATCTCAGCAAGTCATCTTGAACTTGGCTGGACTATTCGTACTCTGAAGGGCAAAAAGAAGAAAAATGAAACATGGGAGGGATAGTTGAATATGTGACAGGAGTAAGAGAAGGAAAGTTAGGGGAAAACAAAGAAAAAAGAGGAGTTTTTTGGGCATAATACCCATCAATTGTTAAGTCTATATTTTATTTGTTTTACTCCCTTGTGGCATGGGAAGATTAGTAGCTTCTTATGCTCTAGAATGAATGGATAAAAGAAGCATAAAAGTGGCTATGCTTCCTTTTCTCATAAGATCCAGTTGACAATCCACAGTTTCACTTTGTCTGTCATTCATTCAATTGTGGATGTTTCAAATTGCAGAGGGCAGTCTACACTGAAATAATAAATAGTAGAAATGAATGGATACCATAAAATGTCACCTAGAAAACTGGTACCAAACAGTAAAGATTACCATATGGATTTTTTAGTGCTTGACTTCTACTGAAATCCACATTAATGCAGTAAAGTAGCAACTATTAAATTAATTGGCATGTTATTTGATGATACACGGTCTTGGAGGTGGGGCGCGGTCATCGTGGAGTCTTGGAATGGTTTTCCTAGGAGGTGCTATGCCAAACAACTCTTCCCAGGAAGATGTCCAACTGGCGGAAAATTGGGAAAGCTGGCTAACAGCTAATCCAAGAGGCATATGATGCTTAAGTTAGAGAGGAGTTGAACAACTACGAGAGCTTTGGAGGCTTAAACAGTGCAGTGTCATGTTGGATAAGTGAAAGACTGAATCTTTAGTTTATGCATGTTTCATGAGTGATAGCTTGAATCCTTGAGATTCTACAACATGGGGGCAGATAAGGTAGTGTGTAACGAGTACTCGTTATCTTTTCCTAAAATTTGCTTATCTGATCAAAAAGTGAGTTTGGTCAGTTCCTGTGTAAGGATTATGACACTGTAACTTAAACAAGTAACCTTCCT
This sequence comes from Coffea eugenioides, assembly GCF_003713205.1. Taxonomy (NCBI): domain Eukaryota; kingdom Viridiplantae; phylum Streptophyta; class Magnoliopsida; order Gentianales; family Rubiaceae; genus Coffea; species Coffea eugenioides. The sequence goes on from NC_040040.1 coordinate 15,660,379, forward strand.
TGGTTGCTGGAAATTGATGAAAATATATTTAATCAACAATAGATTGAAGACCCCCTCCCCTCCCTTTTTTCCCTGGAAAGTTAAATATTAGAAAAACAAAGAAAAATGAAAACAGGCAGGTGATGGTGCTTGATAAGCACTTGTTGTTTTTCGAGTTCTTAAACTAATTCAGAATTTAACTGTTCTTTCGACTGATATTTAAATATTGATTTAGACCTAAAGTGATGAGGCATTCTTTGTTCCTATAATTTTCATGATTTCAGATTTTGGATATAGCTATTTCCCTTGCAAAAGTTGCAGACGCGGACAGAAATCTAGGAAATGAGGATGCAGCAATTGGTGGATTTCAAGAAGCCATAAAATCACTGGAATCTTTAACATTAAGTTCAGAAGAAATTGTCCAACAACAGAAGGTAAGATCCACTATTTCTTGTGTGTGTCAATGTTTGTATCGAGAAGTTGGCTGACGCTTTATTGTTTACTTTTTCTGATGCAGCGCCTCTCGGTGCTTGAGTTTCTAAATAATCAACTCATGAATAAACCTTCCCAGTGATGCTTCATTGCACGTGCAAGAAGGGATGAGTCAGGATGTTCATGTACTGCATATGCTTGAGCCTCCTGTTGTATATCTGCTGCAAGTTCAGTTTAAGGACAAGCATCACCTGTACATATCTTGAATAAGTTAGGTTCCAACTCACACTCATTTTCTAACCGAACTTTTGGAGAAGACCAACGTGCTTTCTTTCCTGCAACTGTGCTATTTGTACAAAGGCACTGAATAAGAGAGAGCTGTACTTTCTTATGTTGAATGAGATATGTTCGTTTCCACAGCACGGCTTGTACTTCCGCTAGATGTAATGAATTTTCATCAGTTAGCCATAATGATACTATACAGAACGTTTATGTGTTCATTTATTCTTTTCTGTTTCCACACTGTTGACTGCCTGAAGGATTTAACTTTTTGTTTGGTTTAGAGAAATTTGTCCAGAGAAAAGCAGAGACCTTCTGCTTGCAGAAGGGTTAGTGGGCAAAGCCTGTTGAATCGAAAAACCTATTCGGGTTTCATACATCCGGCAGTACTCGTGAGTATCCAGAAACTCCACTAGTGCCAACAAATTTTTTAATTACCCAAAGCCATATTTAGAGCTCAAATTTTGGTAGGGGTAGGGGAGATATTAAAAACTTGTGCTATGTTTGTCTGAAGGAACATTGCAAGCCACACAGAGAGAAATTGTTTGAGTGTAAACTCCAATTATTGCTCAAAGATCTTAGTTTTCCAGAACAACCAGATGTGTTTTAGGTTTGGACCTTCATGTTATTACGAGAGAAAAACCATGGAGAACTCTTCTCTCTTTTCATGTTTTTATTCTTATGAATTCGCAATCTTCCTTTTATGTTTCCTAAATTTTCCCTCTTTCTTTTAGCAAAATTTAGTAGACAATCAAATCAGCTGGGAGTTAATACCCATGGAAAACAACTATTCTGCGAAGTTTCTCAATTTCAATGGCCAAAAGTTTTCATTTCAGCTCTCCGATCCGCGCTCACATGAATCTTCCTACAGTTATATTATTATTTCTGAAAGTCAATGAATATTGCAATAAGTATGAACGCTGCAGTTTGCTTTCCACCGAACTCAAGTGGGCATCCTGACCTTGACTTTGCTATTCCACTTGCCAAATTGATCACTCGAAATCTTAAACTAAGTTGGCAGATTGACTTAGTCAGCTCTGCAATTGTTTATCTGTCAAGAAGACAATAGGAATTGAAGAAGGAAGAGAGTAAACAAGAAGAACAGAAAGTAATGGAGTACAAGCATTTCAGCCACCAGCACAATCTCAATATCTACAAAGTGCAGCAAGGGCAAATTTGTCGTTGCCATGGGTGCCAATCTCTTTGCCATGATTCCATTTATGCTTGCTGGGCATGCGATTTCTTCCTTCATGAGCATTGTGGAAATGCAACTCGTTATGTTAACCATCCTGCTCATCCCCTGCATCCTCTGATCCTGATTCCTTCTCCAACTTATTGCAGCGGTTCATTTGTATGCAACGCTTGTGGGGAAATTGGCAATGCATTCTCCTATTGCTGCGCACTTTGTGAAATTGATCTTCATCTCAACTGTGCCTTTATGCCACCAAAGGTAAGCCACAAAGCCCATCAACATGAGCTTGTAGTTAGTGTTGGTAGCCCAGATCGAAAGGGTGCTCCTGAATTTTGCAAAATATGCACCAAAGAGTTGAACTCCAAGAACTGGTCATACTGTTGTCTTAAGCCTGAATGCGATTTTCGGGTGCATACTTTTTGTGCTACTTCAGAGGTGAAACCAGGTCTGTATCAGGGAGATGATCCGGATTCTGAAATCCCTGAACCAAATTCAGCAGCAACTGAAGCCAATGGAAATCAGCCTAAGCCGGCTCCTCCTAAACCATCAGATCCTGCTGCTGAATTGCTGGAGCTTCAGCTTCAGATGCAAATGGCTCAGCAACTCGCACAGATGATGGCATCTTTCAATCTCAGCCAGTTTGTGTAGACTGGAAACATATATGTCCAAGAAGCTGGCTTTGTTGAACTTGTATGATTAAACACCAATGCTTTTGTTTTTCCTTTCCAATTGGCATGTATTTCTTGTTTTTTTTTATATAATTTCAAGAATAAGTTTTTTTTAATCAGTCTTTCCAATTCACATTTTCTGTTGTCTGTATCAGTACAAGAACCAGTAATCAATATGGGCCTTTAGTGGCGTTCTTTGTGGAAACTTCTATATCACTGAGACAAAGAGCTGACCAGTAGGGCAGCTGAAGCTTTTATCGTTTTCATCACTTATCATGTATATAACCTTGATTGTAAGTCTTGGTGTGCATCGTTTTTTTGCATACGAGATTCTGGTTCAGGGATATATATTTCCATTTTGAAGACTTCTAAAAAGAGGCTTTTGCTCCTGTATGTTTTGATTGTTGGGGAGTGTCATATAAGACGAACAGTCTCTATCATTGAACAGGCAAAGATAAGCCAATTTTCTGACATTTACACTTTAGAGCCATTGATAAGCTTGCAATTGAAAATTTGGAAAGGAATTTCCCAAGTCCTGTACCAGACTTTTGTGAGCAGAATTTTCCTTAACCAGACAGCAACTCTTTAATACTATCTACAACAGGCTTTTTAACAGTCTTCACAAGCCACAAAAATGTTTTTTTGGTTTATCTGCAAATACTAGCATCTAATAATCCTAGTGTCATGTTTATACAGTTAAACAAACGTTTACTGTTAAACACCATATTAACACACCTCTTCTCTTATCTAAGGCCATTCTTGTCCAGACGACTTTATATTTTCAAAAAAAATTCCAGAAGCAGATTTTATGGTTAGTAACTAAGCATCCATACTAAATATTATAGAAAAGCAATATTTGTTTCGTCAGCTCGTTATAACAGAGAACAATGTATACCAACAAGGAAAGGAAATGAAACTTAAGAGATGAAGTTAATGAAGATTACAGGTAATACCCAATTTAGTAGAGAGACACGGTACTGTAGTTGGTTGTCAGTAATAATTCTTGTAGCCTATCAGGTGGCCTGATCACATATGAAGCAACAAGAAGAGTTATCATTGGAGGGATATTCTCATGTTTCTTCTTGGCATGCCTGACGTCAAGCAGCTTGCATATCCTGTCTTCTTCTGTATGGAATCTCTTAGCTTTCTCCAATGACCGGTAAAAGCAAACTTAGAGATTGACAATTGGCTCGTGTAAAGTTAAAGGATGATAAAAACCATAGAAAGAAAGATTGTTTTCCTTACAGGCTACGGCTTAATAATTTATGACAAAAGGCCAAGCTGAAGCTGATTGAAGCACATGTAAAGGAGTAACGTAATTCTACAGCCTATATTGTTTTAAAAAACTAGGTACCAAAGTTTTGGTTAAAACAATTATATGCTATCCCTTGTCACCTCCGCGTGTTGGGAACTTAGAAATTATATAGGTTTAGATTTATATGGGCACAAGAGAGAGAACTGAAACAATCTTTAGTTATGGAGAAACCGCTGCAGAAGCTTCTAATACAACATTTCAGTCATGAACATCTATTAGAACGTAGACTGTTTCCACCTGAAGGAAACTGCATCTGCTTTGGCTGCAAACTCCAGATATTGCCTGGCAAGCATGGTTACCGGTGCAGAAAATGCCCCTTTTATCTTCACCAAGTGTGCTACAGCATGCCTCAAAAGATTCAGCATCCAGTTGATCCAAATCATCACCTCACCCTCCTTGCCATGCCATCAGACTTTGACAAGGCCATTGACTGCAAGGCATGTGAACAGACTATCGCTGGATTTTACTACAACTGTGCAACATGTGGTACTTTCTACCATATGTTGTGCTTAGCAACTCCTCTATCTGTTAAGCTTCCTGTCCATCCTCACACACTCAAACTTGAATTTTCCCCACCCTACAAGTTCCAGTGTGATTTATGTGACATGCCCAGTCATCGTGGCTGGCTTTATCGATGTGGCTTCTGTGAATTTGATGTCCACATTTCTTGTGCCATCATGGATTCACAAGCTATGTTGCAATTGCAGCCACAGACCAGAGTTTTAGAAATCGATGGAAGAACAGATGCTGATAGTAAGCGCCACGAATTGATGGCCTTAGTATTGAAGGGGATTGCAGGCTTGCAGGGTCAAGAAAATTTTCCAAGTCAATCAGAATATTATCAACCAAGTCCACTGTCAGAGTATGCTCCAACTCCAAGTTTTCAACTCAGCGAAGCATGTTTCTCAATAGATATTGAAAGATCATTTATACATGATGGTCTGGAAAGCAAAGAAGCAGATTTCCATCTGGTGCAGCTTCAGGAATCTAAAGAAACAAAGAAAATTGGCTATGTTGTTTTAACCAAAGGAGATGTCCACGATCCAAAGCAGCCTAATCCAGTGGTTACTCCGGCTAAAAATCCCTCAGATGGTTCTCGTATTGGAACTCCACAAAAAGGTCAAAAGCCAGCAAATTCATCTGCCATTAGTTCTCATGTTTGGGTGGAATTAGGCCAAGAAAATGCTAAAGCAAATGCATCAAATGACAACGCAGGCCTTGTACATCAGACCCAAGAACAAGTAAGTATCATATTGTCAATTAATATTACAGAATTCAACGGAATGCAAAATAAGATTTGAAGTATGCAGCTTTGGAGAGGTTTTGATAATCCACATCTACCTGATACATGTATGGCAAGACAAGTTTCTGAAATTATTTTATCCATGTCCGCAGGGTCGTTGGTGCTCATGCTGGTAAAAGCTCCTCATATTTCAGTAGTTTGTGATGGGAATGGGCAAAATTAACCAAGAAGACCATGTTCGAAGCATAACAAAATTAACCAGGAAAGACCATGTTTGAAGCATAAAGTTGACAGATCAATGTCACCTCCATGTGTTGAGGGACCAAAAAAGGTTGTAATTTATTAACTTTTAGTATTTTCTGTTTGATTTGTAAAGCTTCATTGATGTTGCAAAAGCAAAATGGATTTTATTCTTTAGAAAAACTAAGCAACCGTTTGGTAAAAGTTTATCAATCACTATCACTATTACTGTCATTAACTATTTAATGGTAATGAATTTCGTAGAAACCCATGAAGTCTTTGATAACTAAAATTTAGATATATGTTTTACTTTTTCTTTTTTTTTTCTTCTAAATTTTTTTCTCTCTCTCAATTTCTTCTAGTATTCTGTAACTATTTATTTTTAATTAAAAATCCGAGTTACATGGGCAAGTAATTAATGATTCCCTACTAAAAAACAGTGAATCAAAAAATCCTCAAATTAGCCTATCATACCCATTAACTCATTCCGATTAATATTAACTAGATGATAAGTATTACTATGATTTACTTTAAATCTCATCCTTTAGTCTAAAACCCACTTACCAAGTGCTACCGTAGACAAATATAGCCCAAAAGCTGTTTCCGTCGGAAAATATTGTCGTTTTCCGTGATCACATTTTCCTATCACCTTTTTCCCTCACATATATCAAATCGCTACAGTAATTTTTCCATAAAAAATGACGGAAAATACAATCCAAACACAACCTTAGGAATGGTTCTTGTTGATATGGTTTTTATTGCCTCTTTCCATAAGTATTGCAATAAATATACAAGGAGGAAGCGGACGGCTACTTATAGTTCCAGCTCTAATTCTGCTGCTCATAAATGCCAATTGCCAAAGAAAACTTCTAATCTGAATCAAAATCTTGACTCTTCATTGAATTGTTTATAAACAAAATAAGTTAACAATATATATATATATATGTGTGTGTGTGTGTGTGTGGTGGGGAGGGGGGGTTTGAGTGGTTTGACCTTTCATTTACTTTAACTCACTGTTTTTGTACTCCTAAAAAGATGTAGAGGTCATCCTGCAAATAAAAAATCATCCAGTCGGCTAATCTTTGTAGTTTGGACAAGATTAATTAACGTTTCTTTTTCTCAAAATAGTGCTTAATTGGACCAGTCATGCTTACCGGGCGGCTCCATTTGTCTGAAGTCTTTGTTCATGCTTTGGTAATTATATATCTCCTAGGAAAGGATAATTAATTGCAAAAGAATGACAGATTTCGTGTATATGTTAAACGGTTTTCCCACTTTGTCAAGAGAACCTAGTTGCTTTGATCAAGCTAATCAAAAGTAAATCTAATCTATTAGTACATTTTGGTCAATGGATTTGACATTTTTACTAGAACAAGTTGCTTCATCTTGAGGTGTCTTGCATGTTTTCCAAACCTAAAAGTCGAGGAAAAGAAAATGTCATGTCGTTTAAAGTGAGAAGGGTTTATAAATAAAGTAGAAATGAAAACTTCCAATATTCGAGTTTCAATTGCTTTAAAAATTTGTTTGAATTACCATGTTTCTTCAACAAATTTTTACGTTTTCGCTGAACATATTTTACATTCATCTTTTTACCGCATGTGCATCAAATCGATACAATTTATTTATTTATTTATTTATTTATTTATTTATAAAAACTCCAGAGAATAGCAATTCAAACGATGGAGCTCCAAGAAGTACTTGAAAACCATTTGATTCTCCATTATGCGAAACTTGTGACAGAGTCTTCTTCTCCGAGACAAGCAATCAATGTTCGAGACTTTGAGCAGCTAAAAAGGCCAGCAGCTTTACTCCTCCAAATAGTATTAAGATTAAGATGCTTCCTTAGTATGTAAGAGAATTATCAATTCCACAAGGTCCACCAAGAATGGAATTATTATTATTATTATTTTTTTTTTTGTGAAAAATCAAGGTCCACCACGTTGAAGTGGACATATATCCACAAGAAAGCAAGATCCCAAGTGAGCTTCAACATCATTTATCCATATTGATCGAGTAATACACATCTAGGATGTTACTAGCCTCCCTCCACAACATGCAATGTGGTGCCACTGCCAAATAGAAATTCCTTCAAGCAAAGGTTATCGCAGTACTGTCCTTTTCTCTTTCCTCTTTTAGGTGCAATAAAGAGAATACTTGTACAAGGCATATCTAAACTCAAATTCTATTGAATCACAAAGAAGAAAAAAAAAAAAGAAATTTGATTATACCCTCTACCTTTAAACCAACGAGGGAAAAAAAAGAGAGGATGTAGTTCAGCATTAAAACCTCTTAATCCTTTTGTAATTGATGAGTCAGGCTCATTAATTCTCTCCGTCTAATTCCTTTAATGTTGCCTTTCATTCTTCATTCTTTTCCTCCTTTTCTTGAAAAAAAATTGTACATAGTTGAATACAATTCCCTCACGAATTAAAAGGAGCATTTCGGTGGAAATTAGAGCAATGCTTGAGTAGTAGACATGCACAGACACGTTAACGTATTATGGTTCTTTTGAATTTGCACCCCTTCAATTATCAAATGGTTAATGGTGTTAAGTAAATTAACAAAATTCTCTCAAAGTGCATGCCAAGGCAATTACTATTCAACTTTGTGTCGACCTAAATTATTATCCATTTCTACTTTGCACCCTCAAACTTGATATGTGGACGTACGCTTTGCGTACCTTAATTTTGTTTTCATATGTTTTCACAAATTTATGGCGTTTCGTGGTTTAAATAATACTTTGCAATTACGGAAATACAAACTATTATATTACTAAAACAATCAATACCGTTTTTTCTAAACGTGGTCATTAAAAAGGCCAAATTACTCAAAATAAAAGCTTGGGTTGTGTCCAAAATTAGGCTAGACTCTAGGTAGCACAGTGGAAAGAATAATAGTTTAGGGGGTGCAGAGTGAAATTAGGCTTGAAAATAGCGGTTAGTGGAGGAAGATGAAGTTGGACTAACAAGACATAAAGCTAATGGATGCATGACCTTAATTTACTACTAAGAAGATCATATTCTCTGATTGATCTTGATGCGAATGGTAGCTTAAGGATCTTATTGATTTGATCTCATCCTGTTATTTTACCAGAATAGTCACTGAATAAATCAGACAGTACGTACGTTGAATCTAATCCCAAGAACCGCATTTCACTTTCTTTTTTAATACATATTTTAGTTCCCCCTAACGATCGATTAAGGTCTTGGCCTAGCTAACCTATTTTTAATTACCTATTTTTTCTAGTAAATATATTGTAGAAGGTTTTCAATAGTTTGACACGTGTTATTCCCTTAATTAGGTGATTGAATTTTTTATTCTTTAATAACTTGATTGATGTTATTCAATGGTTACATGTTAATTAAATTCGAATCACTACTGAATTCCTACACAGCACAGTACGCAACTTCAAATGTTTAATATATCCTTACACATATAATTAATATGAGACATAAATTCAAATATTTAAATTCTTACTTTAGTCTAAAATTTAAATTATATATTTTCAATCATTTATAGTTCCCATCATCAACTATATATCCTCAACTACTAACTTCATCCGGGTGTGTCTTGTAATCCAACCACGTGACACTTTAAAAGGAATAAGAATTTAATACGTGCGAGGAGCGATAATTTTGGCACTCTACGAGTAGTTTCTGGTATTTCACGTCAATGTTCCTAAATTATAGCGAACACTTCATTTTTTCTGATAAAACTCTCTTTCTTCTCTTTTAAAAATCTCTCCGGTCAAAATGACCTCAACTCTCCCAAATAGATACATTCTTCTCTCCTAGGATTCCTAGTGAGAGTTTTAGGCAATTTTGTCATTTTTGCCCTAATATTATATATATCTGAGTTTTTTTTTTTTTCAAATTTTGATTATCAAATCTAGAAATTCTTGAATTTATTTGGTAGATCTCACCATAGATTTAGTGATTGAAAATATGCATGGATGTTCTTGGTGTTACAATTATTTAACCTTAATTTTTATTTATTTTTCAGATCTATAGTATCTATTCTTCTCATATTTGTTTTTTGATATCTATGTATCATTGATGATGTAACTTCTACCATTACTGTGAATTTTAGTGACATTATGATGTTTTATCAAAAAAAAAAAAAAAAAAAAGCGTCCCTTATTCTCCACAAACACGGTAAGATTGTGAACAAATAAATTTTATTCTCCTTTGTTTGATTATTTTAATGACTTTAAAATTGTATTCAAATAAATTTAGTTTGTTTGTTTATTGAGCCGAACTCAAACAAATTTTTATCAAGTCAAACTTGAATCAAATTCGAGTAGCTTGAATTATTTACACATATATTTCAAGTCTAAATTCAAATCAAATTTGAAAGTTTAACAAATACAAAATCTTATTCAAATTTGGTTTGTTTAGCTAGCAAACCAAATTCAAGCAAACTCTTTTATCAAATCGAAATCAAACTTGATTTGAGTATTAAATAGTTTAGTTTTGCTTCCAACCCTAGCTAAAGTTCTAGGTTGAGAGTTCTTTTTGTTAATTTATGAATCCCATCAAAGTAGCCCTTTTGAGTTTTGGCTTTCTTTATTGCCCGAAAAATTCATCCCTCCACCAATCAAATCGTCTTCATGTTCATTCATCGTTTTCTAGCTTTTTTGTTAGCTCAACTTCATTCCCTGTTCGTTTCGTAAACTAGTTGGTCCTGCAGTGAGCTCGATAAGTCGGGTTTTTGGTTGTGATGGTAGCTTTGCGACCGAGCCTATGAACAGTTATTCCAAGCTATATTGGTGAAAAGCAATGATAGGGTTAGAAATCTTCGAGCACGGAAAGGCGGCATGATATTTTTATTAAAATAGAAAGTTCTTTCACATTTTAATTTGTTTCTCGCCAAATATAATAATTTAGGCAAGAAGTTCTATATGTCAACGCTTGGCCGGTGACGGTATACGTCCGCATGGCCGTTTACAAAAGCTTTAACACTGGTCAAATCCTATGCATTAATTTTTTTTCTTTATTTTAGTAATCGAGTAAATCTTTCCTACACTGACAGTGCATACACTATCATCATTGGATTCATGACATGTGTGCAAAAATTGAATTTCAAATTCAAATTTTACATAATTGTCATTCATCCAATGCTGATAATGTATACACTGTCAGTGTAGGAAAGATTAATCCTTAGTAATTTCCTGGTAAAATATTTGTTCTTTCAAGTTACGAAAGAATATTTGCCAATCTAGCCGGATGACTATCTCCTTTTCCTATTTATACAAGAAAAATCCAATTCCAAATGGATGGATTTGGCTCTTTCCGTGCAGGTCTTAGCTACCTACCTCTTAGCTACCTCTTTAACTACAATTGAATTTACAAAGTTAGCAAGAATAGAATATTTCATTTTGCAAAGAGGGACTTAACCAAGAAGTCCCATTAGGAACGTATAATTGAAATGTTTGAGGTGAAGAACCGTACATAATTTTATGCTGCAAAATGACAATAATTAAGTTAATACAAAGAGTGATTTATTATTGAAAAAACAAAAAAGGGTTAGCTGATGGTTAGTTTCTGATAGTTTTAAATTTGATGGTTAGACTCCTTTTCACTTGAAGATAAAGAAAGAAAGTAATTTCCTATTGTCTTATTATCCCAATAAAAATTAAAACCAAGCCAAATTAGTACTGCAAAATACCTCAGCTTGTTTCCAAATAGAAGAACAAATGGGGTAGAAAAAAATGTGTACTTAATATTTGATTCTCTACCATCTCCCTTGATTGCATATACTCCAACAATGCACATACAGTAGATCGATCTACAGGATACAACCAATTGCCATTTTTCCTTTGTACCTTATGAAATTTTAAGCCAAATATGTTGCCACCATTATTTTACATACCTGCTATAGTATTAGGTATAACCTCTCCTCTTCACCTTTAAATGTTATATCATAATTGATCTCACTTTGACCAAGACTAACAAACATGCATGCTTGAACATGGCAAAGCAAAACACTTACATACCCTCATTGTGTCTTTCTTCGTGCAGGAAGATGCAAATTACCGTCACATACATATTTTAGACAAGAGTATTGTAAAAATCTTGAAACATCAATACCAAAAAAGTGCATGATATTCACAAAATCATTTACATGGTCCTTGCAAGTTTTGGGCATAGACATTGGTGGAAGTGCAGGAGAGGGAAAAAAAAAAAAAGGTTCTTGAATTAAGATATCCTTCTTTTCATGAACCTCAATTGCGGGGAAAAGTTTTTTAAAAAAATCCCCTCCTCCTCCATCTTCTTTTATAGGCCTAAAGTGTACAAGCTACTCCATCTTGAAGTTCTCAAGAATAAATCCTCGTTATATAGCCAATCATGGAATAAATTTGGAAATTAAGGCAATAACGGGTTCTTTGGAGAGAAAATTAATGAGAATAATTCTCTCTTCTTTCTTATCCTCCCCTTAGATTTGGTACTGTTTCGCATTGTTACTAATGAATGTGTTGATTTATCGAGTGAAGGGTTTGATCGTGACCTATTTTTGATGGACTAATTTAGCAGTAACCATGGGGTTGTAATAACTTTCTTTCAAATCTCATGGGGCTCTAACGCATCTAACCTTGAACCTTGGGTCTAGATGTAAATACACTAAAATTTTCCTGATGCAAAGTTCAATGGTACGATAATTTTTTGGGTTTAATACGTTAATTAGCAGTAGGGTACCATGAAAGGAGAGGCAGAGCATCTTGGTCGTTGTTGGCAGTGGAACCCACAATTTTTCTTAAAGGCATAAACGTTAAAACAACCTCCAACCTTCCCATCATTTTGTAAAATTTGTAGTACTCTCTTTCTCTTTCCATCCACCCTGTCACCTTCCGTACCCGTTCTCTTTTCCTCACGATTCCGGTTGCCGGTCACTGCCTCCCTCGCCACTGCTCCTCCGTGCCTGACTTCTCTATCTCAGCCTTCACACGTGCGCCAGAAATACACAACCGAAAACTGATCTTTAAGCTTCTTTTAGCTTTGGACCCTTCGTGTGGTTTTTTTTCTTTTCATTTTAGTCCCTCACATGTCTCTTTCAACACATTTAGCCATTTTATGTCGTGTGATCTTATCATGCTTTGCCTCTCATATTTCAATGTTAACACAAACACTCTGAATATTTCCTTAATTTTCTTGTTTTGAACGGTTCTTGTTGCATCATAAAAAATTAACCTACTTAAGTACAATAAACAATTTAATAAAATCACAAATCATAGGAATAAAAGAAAACTAGTATGTCAGAATTCACTTTCAATTCAAAATAATTTTCAAACTGAATGACGACTCTAAACTACATCGAGAAAGAACATGTTAGAAAAAAAAAAAGAATATTGGACCGAATACAAAATACAAAATTCTAATTACATTACAGCACGTAAAAACAAGATCATGCTGAATATAAAAATACTATAAGAGTCTAAATCGAAACTATTTGAAAACCCGTGGGTCTAAATTGCAATTTTCCGTTTTTCGATAATGTTGTGCAATGCTACGTTATATCTATCCTTGTGTGTGGTCTTGTAGTGTGTTGGGTGGTGCAACAAATAAAAGTTAGAGAGAGAAAACAAATAGAGATTAGTGTTGGAGAGACATAGGGAGCTTGTTTGTGAGATTTTGATATTAAGCCAACAAATTTGTTTTCAGTAGTAATTTAAGAGTTCTTGTTCTCTTTTATTGCTCCCTGTCCTAAAAGATCAGTACCTGAAAATTCCATTCTTGTTATAGTTAGTCTTCCTCCTCCTTGTCTTTCTCTCATCAAAATCGTTTCCCCTTTTGAGTCTTTAATCGTTCATGCTTACAAAACCATGAGGATCAGGAAACGTTTTCCTCCCTCAGCATCAATCTCTTCAGCTGCCCCGTCAGATCCCCAGCTCAACCGGTCACCGGTGGTGCAACCACTCATACAAGTAAATCCCCATCAGAATCTTCATATGGTGCAAGAAGAGGCAAAGCACAACAATCCCAAAAATCCCGATCCTCAAAATCAGCCCTTCCAGCAACCAAATAGTCAAGCAATCACGACCACAAATGAAAATCCCACATGGGATTTTCTCAACAGCGGTGTTGATGAAGAGAAGTTGAAGCAAAAGGTGAGTTTGATCAATATCATGAATAGGGTGCAGTGAAATTTCAGTGGGGTTTTTAGCAAGGGTAAATAAATCTGCATCAAGAAATGTTGCTTCAGGTGCAAACACGATGCGTGGATGGTATATATGCTGAATCTGCTTTATTTTTCTGCAGGAAATTGAAGGGAAGGAGATTAAAGATGAGAGGTGTAGCTGTAATGATACAAGGTAAGAATAAAAAAGAAAAGTTACTCAACGTTGTTTCACTTCTTTCATGAACTCTTGTAGTAAAAAGGTGAAAAAGAGAGAGGAGAGACTCATAGCTTGATTTAACCCTTACCTCCTTGAGAAAAAAGAAAAGAAAAGAAAAGAAATTATACTCACTACTGTAAGTGGAAGCACTGTTACGAGTGTTTTTTATGCAGACCATCAGCTTTGGCTAGCCACCATTGCTTCCCATCCCATCGCCATCTAATCTAATCTAATCTATCTCTCTATTCTCTATTTACTGCTATACTTTTTTTTTTTTTTACTTATTTCTGTGAATAGGAAAAACAAAAGGGCAAAAGAATGCCCCATGTGGTGCATGTATATTAGCATAAAATACTGGTCCCCCAGCCACAATTATCACTCATTCTTCTTCTATGGTTACACTATGGAGTTGCTCCGTTGTTTCTTGTTTGTTATTTTTGCGCTGAACATATTCTTCTTCTGTGGTTGTGGATCTTTTGGGATGTTGCTTGTATATAGGAAGGATAGCATTCAAGGAGAATTATCTACTACGCAGTTTCCTCTGCCATCATCTTCTTCTTCACCAGGTAAGTAAACCTTTTTGGCCATGACAAATCAAGAAAAATGCACCATTTCGTTAGCATGATCGTATAAGAATATTATGATCGCAAGCCCAAATCATCTTATCGTTGTTTCTTTTTATTGTTGTTATTTGCACATGCACTTGCACTATGTACATATATAGTTATTGAGAGATGGTGTGAAGGGGATAAAGTTGTTCCATTGAAGAAAAGAAAAGGGAGCTTTGAGACAATTAACATTGCAAGCAAAGAAACAACAAAGGCGAAAATGAAGTCGAAAACAAACAAGAAATGTTTGCTACAAAGTGGTGATGGACATGAAGGGATCAAGAAAACGATGTCTAGTGCTGGTGCAAAGAAGAGCAAGAGAGGCAGCGTTATCATGGAGGGTTCGCGGTGCAGTCGCGTTAACGGGCGAGGATGGAGGTGTTGCCAACAGACTCTTGTAGGTTATTCCTTGTGCGAGCATCATTTAGGTAAAGGAAGGCTAAGAAGCATGACTAGCGTTCGAAACAGTGCCATGACTAATCAGATTGGTGCAAATGAGAAGGATGAAATAACTGCACCACTGTCGAGTTTGCAAGAAAAAGAAGTGGTGAAATCTTTGTCAAGCAAGATTAATAGTAATGATTTTGATGATCAGGATGATGATGAGAAGAAGCCATTGGTGGGGGTAAAGAAAAGAATGAAGCTCGGTGCAGTTAAAGCTAGATCCATGAGCAGCCTCTTAGGCCAGACAGATACTAATATGGTAGTGGGATCTAATGGCAACAACCATATATAGTGACTAAATCATAAATGGTGAACATGAATATGCTCTATTTCATGAGAAAACTTTAATTTCGAAAGGTATGTTTGCTGGCTGCGGATGTTGATCAATTAGATCATGCAACTGTTAATACTTTCGTTTTAAGTGTTTTCCTTTCTGGTGTTTCCTTTTTTTCTCCCTAAGATTTGAATGTTCCTTTTTCTCGGCAGCCTATTTAGCTGAACAATCTAGTGTTGCCAGATTACAATGTCTCCAACACATCACTGAACTAATTCCAGAATTTGTAGATAATAGTGTATAATAATATTAACTTGGATAATGAATCCTAATTAATTAAACTTCAAAAGAAAATGAAAGATCTTAAATCAATGTCAACTTATTCTTTTGGTAATCTAGTTACAAATCTTTTCTGTGCGAGCGAGTTCCCAAGCTAATAGCATGCTGCACTTCCCTAATTCATATGTCACTGCCTGAATAACTTTGCCGTACACTGCTCTTCTGACAAAAAAAATAACCGGACAAGATTCTTCTAGGAAAATGACAATCTCAGTGAAACTTGACAAGATATTCTTTCAGAAAAAATGACTTAATTTTAGATGGGATTTAAGAACTTTGAACAAGCTATTTGTCCTGCATATATGCTTATGACACGTCCACTTTGTAAAGAACTTTAATATAAGTTCCTATGATTGGCTTCCCCCAGAAAGAAAAAATGATTAGAAGTCCATCTGGTTGTAGAGTCTGAAAAAATAACTATTTAATTACCTCTTTAAGTGTTTTTGATCCATGGCTGCAATCAGTTTAGCGACTAGTAAATTGATATACTTTCATTCTCATGATCGGTTTCCTTGATCAGGTAACTTGATTAATAGGGTTTCCTTACATCAAGAAACACAATTTGTTTGTAAGATGCTAAACGTTGTCTCAGTTAATGTGTACCACTTCTTCTCTGATTTATTAATGCTAATGCTATGCTTGTTTTTATCAAATATGTTATGTTCGTACAAAAAAAAAGGTGAATTTGTAGCAAAAAAAAAAAAAACTAAAGCTGAAGTGAAATGTATTTAGGGAGGGGGAATAAACGTACGTACCAATACCAGAAAGTCCAAAAGGATTCAAGGAAGTTCAACAGAGAAAAAAATAAATTTACTTAGAAGACTACAAGCCCTGAAATTATGTAATGGTACTATTAACAAAAGGGAGAGCAACCTGTTGTCAGGTGGTCTCTCCAATAAATCAAAATGTCTTCCAAGATTAACTACCCATACAAAATTATTATTGTTTTTCTCTTTCTATTTAGTCCCCAAGAACATTAGATAAATAAGCACATAGAAAATGTGGGTAACTACACTATTAAAATTCTAGAGTTACCACTCAGTCCTTGAATTACATACACTTTCTTTGATTGAATGAAAAAAAAAAAAAAAAGCACAAAGAATGACATTGGGTTCACTTCTTATTGTGTGGCCTCTGGAACTAACTAAAAGAATCCAAAATTAATTATGTATTTAGTACTATAATATCTGATTACATATATAATGATTAAGAAAATTACAATATATATCTTCCTAAACATTTATTTCCATGCCAGAAAACACGTATAAATGTTGTAAATAAAATCTTTAATATGATTGGTGTCACTTGTGATGATATACCACCTCTATCTATCTATCCATCCGGTCAAAAAGTTATCGTATTTTTCTTTTTCAGTTTTAGGTAAAAAGTCATTGTCTTCACTACATGCATGCTAATCGGTTCATATATATGGTAATTTCACATGGTGCAAACGAGGGTGATATTTCACTGCGAAGAAACGCATCACCACTAATTCTCTCATCCAAGTAGTAGCTGAGAAGGCTTCTTCCCATTTGTTTGGATCCCTTGAATGAACCTTCTTAAGATGTTACATTAGCAGTTTGTAAATTCACAGATTCAGTTCCAAGAGGGGTGGAATGATTTGCTACTACATCAATTAGCATATTAGTACTATGCTATACATCTCTGATCTGATGGCCCATGATTCATGATCTGTCCGACCAGTCAATGACAACAATCTGGACTAAACTAATCATTTTCATGCATCACCGTATACATGTATATATTCATCTTGAAGCAACACCTGATTGGAGATTTCCATTCTCCATTTACATTTTTTTCTCTTTGAATTTGGTTGTCCTGAAGTGACCTTCTCTGTAATGCTAGCTGTTGGGACGACGACCATTTTTATATTTTGTTTTCCTCGTTATTCTTATCAAAATCTTTGTTCTATTTAGTTTGGTCTGGGACAAAAAAAATAAAAAAAAATTTAACCACTTTACCAACTTTCCCTACAGCTAGCTGACTAATGATGACAGGAGGAATGTACTGTAAAGAGATCTATCTGCGTCCAAAAATCTATCATCAAATTAGACAAATGATAGTGGTTCGAGCTGCAGGTGTACAAATATATTACTTTTGCACATCATTTGGCTTGGTGATGGCAAAAGTAGGAAAAGAGAAGCTGGAATATGCATATTCGACGATATAATACATCTCAACTTTTTGGCACTTATATAAGTTTTACGCCACCAGCAAATGAAATGCCTGGACTTGGTAGGTCAAGAAGGAGGGGAAAAATAAAAAGCATATTAGGCATACTTTGTCAAACATCTATCTTGTTTTATTCTTAAAGACTGCCGGTCGAATGAATAGCAAAACAACCAAAATGGAAATGCTATATATCATCATCTCTGCAGATATTCAAGGATTCTAGCATACATCATGAAGTAGATTTATCAAGGCTGTACATCCATAGATCATGCTGCTAACCAAAAGTTTCGGATGGTTTTCATTGTATATCATGATGGAAATAGACTGTATTCTTCTGCAATTGCAGAACAAACAGGCCCTCATAATTTTCTTTGCATGGTCATGATATTCTGGTACGTTCGAGTGTCTGCATGCACTGCAGAGATTCGTAGCCTTAAATGTTTATCAAGCACTTCTAGCTAGCTAGTTAGGATCATGGCATTTCATGCTGGCTGGCTGAAGATTAAGATTTGCTGGTCCCTTACCAATTACGATGAGGATTAATTCCTCAACATCAAGTCAATCTCATATTGTTATTCACAAGCCTATAATGGCTTCGATACCTTCCTTGTTCATCCTTCGATCGTGTCGTGCTTTCAACACTTCACCACCCGATTTTCAGTTTCTCATTTTGCACCTAAGCCCAATCCCAGATCTATATTATCTTCCTCTTCGTCAAAATTGGTTTTCCGCGCATCAATCTTGAATTACAGCGTTAGTCTGCAATAGTTTGCTCTCCTTTTGTTTAGTCGTTGTTGTTGATGAACTTGGTATATAAGAAAGTACAGAAAACTATTAACACGAAAGTTTACACGAGCAAATGGGAAAGGAAGGTGATCTGCTGAAATGTGTGTAACACTGTTCTTAAAGTTTTAATTGCCTCTGCTATAACAAGAAGATAGTTTGCTTTTGAATTGTAACAATTTACTCATAAGATACGGTAAGAGGAGAAAAAATAGACTGCAAAATCTAATTTTTCTCACTTAGAATGATGAATTTCAAAGTTAATTGGTCTGTTTGAAACTTGTTCATCTATTAAAAACAAAAAACTATATTTTCGTAAAAGGTACAAACGATTAGAAATTGTCTGAACCGATTAAGATAACCTTTTGCAACAAAATAACTACTTAGAAGCATGCAAAGTTGTCGAACTGAATTGGAACATTTCTGATGATTAACAAAGATCCGGCCCCGATCCACTTGAGCATGAAACCAGATCCAGGGCATCACCCCATTATGTGATCCGAGTCCGATCCTTGGTTCCCATGAGATTATCCATCAAGTCTTCATTTGTATATTTCATGACGAACCATATCCCAAAAGCTAGATTCCTTCCATCGCAAGAGCTACACTGCATAAAAAACATTTTTAATTGCCGGAACCATGATTACACATTCCGGCCCGTTGTCTTTTTTCCCCTGCACATATTTGCTCGTTGCCATGACCGAAGGCAGTTTATAGATAGATTAAAGAAATGCTACAACAAAGAGATACCAAAGTTTGCTTCAAAATCAATCCAGAAAGCTGTATCTATCTATTTGCTGAAATCCAACTCAGCTCCCTAGCTAAGAAGCCTAAAAGAAGTTGAGTGTCCACAAGACATCCACGAGGAAGGCAACTAGATAACAGCAAGAAAAATTCAATTGGACGCTACTAGAGAAAAGACATGATGCAGGTTCACGTTCACCAATAGAATTGGAGGTGAGTGATTGAGTTCGAGAGGATTTGGAACGCAGAACAGAAGGAAAAGTATATTGAAATCTACTCCCATTGACAAATAAGACCATTCTTTGAGTGTTTGTTAAACGAGATGAATCAAGAAAGATATGCTGTGTAAGAATAACTTGATCAAAACAATCGTTGGTACATACCATGATCTCTATGGTGACAATATTCCCCTTTACTGCACTGCTGCATAGGTAACTGGAAGGTACGCAGTATGGTTGCATCTCTGAGCCTAAATGTGTAAACAAATTAATAAACAATCAAATAAATCAGAGCCCAGAACGTACCCAATGGAAAATACTTCACGTAATTTATTAAAGAGTATAAATTTCTCCGTGAGCATATGTGTTTTCTTTATAAAATATGCTTGACTCTTCTCTTGGCGTTCAGCACACAAAAGTAAACGGACGTAAAGTTAATGTTCAGAGCCTAATAAAAATTGATGGGATAGTTAGTGTTCAAAAATTTCTAAAAATGTTCTCTGTATCACCTCAATTTTAGCAGATGTTCCCCTAGGGACTGGATAATTAATGTTGATTAATTGGTATAGTAATTTAAGTATCGTTGGTTTGTGCTCCCTCTGTTCCATTTTAATGGTTTTATTTTCCTTTCTCATTCGTTCCAAATTATAATCCACTTTTTCAATTAAAAAATATATAGTTAGTTAACTTTTAACTTCTCTAAAATATCCTTATTTATTTAATATACTTTATTAGCTATGAATATAACTTACCTTATTGAATAATTGTTTTGACTCAGGCCTTGAATGGTACAACTTTCTGTCAGTATTATTTTTGTAATTAATGTAAATATATAATGATTAGTAGCAGTCGTAATATTAATAATATAAGAGTATTTAGAAAGATAATAGATTAGATTTAATCTTTCAATAAAATTAATTAATTTTTCTTAAACTATTTGAGAAAAAAATCCAAACTATCTATAAATTTGTCGATGATGTTGGCTTTAGTACTTAATTTTAGTTTCCACCGTGGCACAAGCAAACGAAACTATGATAGGCTATCGTAACTGAAAGAAGCTAAACCAGGTCATGTTGTTGTTGGAATCTTCGTGGGTTGAGGTCAGCACTTCAGCAGTCCACGTGGTTGTCGAAAACTCCACCTGCATTCGGACTTTTGGAGATTGACCGGCCACCGGGAATCAGGTCGTCAACAACTTAGGGCAATAATTCTGCGACGAAATGGCGTACTTAAAAGGGCCTAAACTCTTTTGTGATGGGTTTGTCTTCTGGTTTGGGCATTAAGCCTGTCCACTGTGAAGACTTCACTTCAATAGAGAAAGAGTTCAATTTTAGGCCCATTTTAATGGATGAGAAACCGTAGTTGTTAATAGGGCTGTCCACGAGTCGGTTTTGGATCAAAATCTGGCCCAAATCTGGTAAATTTTTCCGAATATGGGTTGAAAAATAATTTCGGTACCTGGACCCGTATCCGTTTACTCTAACAAAAAAGCGGATCGAATACGGAATATGGGATTCCGACCCGAATCTGAACAATACATTAATAATTATAAAATATAAATATTTCTAAATACATTCTTTTATTAAATTAACAAAAGTATTCTTTTACCAAATTAACCAAATTACCCTTATCTCAGATGAAGTATCTAAGAATTAGGATTTTGAAAAGGCAAACTTGTTTGACAAAAAATGTATTCATCACAAGTTGCATATAAGTGTTTTTTGCTAAATATCCTAGGATCATGTTGGGCCTTTTTGCTAACATGGGTCAAAATTTGATAATTGAATCAATTAAATGACATTGAATTTGTTAGGCACTAAATTTGTTAGGCAAAACTTGCTCTAAACAATAACTGATAAGTTATATGCGATATATATTCAAACGTATCAAATTTACTATTTAACAATTCAATAATTTAATAGATTCATATTTCAATTTTCAATTTTCAATTTTCAATTTTATCAAACGCATCCTTAAACTTGCCTATTGTGTTTTTCCAAATAAAAATAGTGTTGCTAATTAGTGTTCGTTGTGCATTGGTTAAAAGAGACCATTACTTCTCTCTATCCTCAACTTTCTCTCTACTCTTCTTCCTCTGTAGGAGGGAGATCTTGGTCCTAAGCCATA
Source organism: Coffea eugenioides (assembly GCF_003713205.1). Taxonomy (NCBI): domain Eukaryota; kingdom Viridiplantae; phylum Streptophyta; class Magnoliopsida; order Gentianales; family Rubiaceae; genus Coffea; species Coffea eugenioides. The sequence continues at coordinate 15,681,789 of NC_040040.1, forward strand.
GTCTCCCTTCCTCTTCCTTTGTTCTCACTTCCTATTCCCTTGTTCTTATTTTGATTTAATAAAGTCTCTCCTAGAGTATCCTAATGAGAGTTTTCTTCTCTTTCAAGCTATCCTGGTGAGAGTTCTTCTCTCCTAAGCTGTTTTAGTGAGAGTTTTGTTTAGTTTTTATTCTTTTTGTTTTTTATTTTCTCAGATCTAAGAATTTTTTCATATCTATATGTTGGATCTAAAATTTCTTGGGTCTTCTCATCAGATCTCAATATCAGTTTTGAACTTGAACCAGTTGGATACCAGATCTGAGGGAATAGACATGCACAGATATCTATGGAGCGGTTCGTTCAATTGGTTAGATTTGATGATTGGTGATTCACAGTGTAAACTTTTATATTTTGTATCTTTGTTAAATCTTATGATTTTTCAGATCAAATATATCTGTAACATGTTCAATATATTTTCTGCCATTAGTGTAGATTACTTTGTCAAGCAAATCGTGTTGAACGATTTCCAACTAGATGATTAATAATATTGACTTATGTTTTATAAATTAAAAAAAAAAGTGACATTTACTAACTTTGAGTAAAAATCAAGTTAATTTGAGCAAATGCAGGCACGGAAACAATAAATATGGATGTCTATTAAGTTTGTTGTTGAATGATGAGTGCCGGTTTTAGTAGTTATTTTGCGGCTGGAATCTTCCTATGGCATACAAGGAAGACTTCTACTAAATTGTAATGGTTGAATTAGTAAAATATTGAATAAAAGGGGATTCGATTTCGAGTGCTATCTAATTAATTAATTACAATCTGAGATACATCCCCACATACAAATTTTAAATCTCTCCAAGTTGAACGACAATCATAAACAATACTAATAGCGCTTTCAATACGTTAGTTTTTGTGAAATGAAACTATATATGGAAGTAGTGAGCTTTTTCTTTTCCATTTCACACGCAACTAATAGCGCTTTCAATACGTTAGTTTTTGTGAACTGAAACTATGGAAGCAGTGAGCTTTTTCTTTTCCATTTCACACGCAACGCTAAGGCTTCCAAAAGCCAACCAATCCCCCTCTTTTATCTGCTTTTACCACCAGGGAAAGGATGGACCATCTTCCCTAAGGTCACTGGAGTTCGTCATTTTTTTTATCCTTTTCCCAGTTAAAAATTGTCTTGTTTGGACTGAAGTTTTTCGTAGAAAAACTTTTATATTCTTCGTGACTACATTTTTAAAATATTTTTTTTATTTCATATATATCAAATCAGCATAATATATTTTTCTATAGAAAATCGAAAGAAATGGCAATCCAAACATGACAGGATCCATTATTTTAATTAGCCTCTCAAGATACCAAGCCCTAAATTTCTGCCCTCCAACTTCTAATAATAGCGAGATTTTCCTCTAGATTTAGTCGTCACATAAATATCTTACATCTGACGAGATATTATATACATGGAACAAATGTCATAATCTACTCTCGTAAAAAAAATTTCACTGATAAGTATATAAAAGGCCAAGTCACTAGATATACAGCTTGAAATGTCAAGTGGACTAGTCTTGCATGACAAGTCCTTCCTGCAAGTGTCTTATACAGCCAACTGCAGAGTCTAAAAAGAAGTACTTCAGGGTTGAAACTTTGAAATCCAGTGGTATAGATTATTGATCAAGGCCTGCCAAATTCCGAACCTGCCCCACTCAAAATTGAAAGATCCTTAATTAAACCATAGAGTCAGTAAATGGTTGACAGTTTAACCGAAGATTATGGATTCCATATAAACAACTAGCATCCTTAGTCAATCAGTGACTATATTTTCAAAGATTGCAGTGAATCACCATCAACAACTCTCACCAACTACTTTCAATCATAAGCACAATGCACGCTTAATTGGAATGAGAAAGTGCCCGACCCTTGAAAGATTAACTGGGATTTCAGCACGCAAAAATTAGCTGAGTAAAGATGATAGCATTTACTTGCTGCTGGCATGGTTAGTTCCCTACTTGAGTGGCCTTAGTTCAGACTGCTGAAACAGGACCATAGCTGGAGATTGAGAATCCCAGAACAAGCATAATTCACCAGCCCTTGCGTAGGTTTCGACTTCTTCGCTATGATCTTCCCCGGTTATAAAGGCCACTTTCTTGAATCTAAAATCTAATTACAGCGTTGCATTGATGCGGCACTCGGGTAGTAACTTTACTCTTTATTTCAAAAGTAGAGAACTAATAAGTACTCCAAAAATCCTGAAAAATATCAATATATGCTATGAAACCTTATACCTAGCCGGGCTATTGGACGTAAAAGCAGAGTAGACTTGCCTCATTCCCGCACGGCAACAAAAGAAAACATTGCTGATAAGAAGCTGTTGTTGTTAAGGAAAATGCATGGTAACTTCAACCGTAATTCGAATAACAAGTGCAATTAAATTGTTGCAGTTAGAACAAAAACAGTACTAGAGGTTCACCTGTGATCAGTTACAAGATTAAGTGCATAATTTGTCTGCAGTCCCGTTTGATGAATTACTCGATTGATTAGCCCTACACTATCTCCTATAATACCCTTCAGAACTTGTTTAATCTCAAATGATTAGATGCCTAAAAAATGAAAGACTGGAAACTATGAGACTCTGGTGCTTTCCTCCCATATAATTGCACATAGCGGAGTTTAACCTTGTGTTAGTTCATGTGTTGTGTTTTTTAATATCAAAACGAGCACCAAATGAGGTGATTAGAACATGAAGGAATGTCGTTTGGGATGACAAAAGTTTAGTTTTAAGATCGGATTTCTTGGTACCTAAGGTTAGATTTGCAATTAGAAGCAGACAGCATTTCACTATTTTTAGTCCATGAAGCAATCAATGTGTTCTGTGTTTTATGAACGAGTACGCGTTGTTTAGCAAGGAATCTTTTAAAATTCAAAGGAATGACCGACAACGTATTTGTCTTTGATAGCAAAGATTTCAAGGGAATTATTTTGTTAATGTGGTGATCTTTTACTGGCGCCAGCCCCCACCCTAAGTTAACTCCAACACAGATTAAAGCTGGTAACAACTCGAATGGAAATTTCCTGTTTGACTTGGTGGTTATGGTTTGCATTCCCACATCAGCCATCAATCATTCTTCCCAGCTAAGCTACCATCCTCATTCCTTACCCTGATTAGTCAATCATTTTGTGTCCATTTTTCCTTTGAATTGGTGGAGTTGTTTCACATACTTGAGGCAATATGACACTGAAATGTCAGTACCGAGTTAACCTTGAAGTTGGATTACCATGTATTGTATGCCTAGACAAAGGAAAAGAGTTTAGGTGGGAAAGAGTACGTTTAATTTGCTACTCGCCCTAGTTGTTAAATCGAATTATGACCAAATTTCTGCTGCCGAATAGTAATAATTCATGTTTTACATAGTACCTTATGAATGAAGATTGTATACTCAAAAAAAAAAAAAAAAATGCACCAAGACCAATTCTCCTTCCCCAAAGGCTGGACGCGGTGAAGCATCCAAGAAATGACCTACAATTCTTTTGTTGACTATGATGCTTAACACTAACAGAAAGATAAAGAGAGTAATTTTTTTTTTTTTTTTTTTGCCATATCTGTACCAAAGTCATTTTCTATCCAGGGGACAAAAAGAACAGGATTGTTTTCCTATATAATGCGTAGATCCCGAGTCACTAATGGCACAAGGCAAATTTACATTGTTTGCTTGCTTCCAGTCAAAAGAACGAAATGAAAACACTTTCTCTTCCGTCTCTCTTTGTACTAATCAGCTTTTTCCTAGGTGCAATTCAGCTGCATGTATCGAATGCTCAGTTGAATGCAACATTTTACTCAAACACATGTCCAAATGTATCTGCCATTGTCCAAAATGTCATACAACAGGCTTTGCAGTCTGATCCGCGTATTGGTGCAAGCCTCATTCGACTTCATTTCCACGATTGCTTTGTTGATGTACCTTTTTTTTTTTTTTTTACTCTTATAGAAGTTTCTTTAAAAAAAATTAAGAACAGTAAACTGGTTTTTATCATTTCAATCGATTAATCTTCTGAGAACTGTTTGTTGTCATCAGGGATGTGATGGTTCGATTTTACTGGATAACAACGGAACTTTAAGAAGTGAGAAAGATGCAGCTCCCAATACCAACTCTGCTCGCGGTTTTGATGTTGTTGACAAGATAAAGACTGCTGTTGAAAATTCTTGTCCTGGTATTGTCTCTTGTGCAGATATTCTGGCACTTGCTGCTGAATCATCTGTCTCTCTGGTATGCCAACATTAAAGAACTTTTCATTCAATCTTGTAATTTTATTTTTTGTTCCCTTTTTTTGTCCCATTTTTCCCAACAAGTCTTAATCCTAATGCTTGCAAGCAAAAAAGCTACTGGCAAGGAGGCACCCCTGAAGTGTTAAAAGAACTTCTATCCAACTCCCACCAGCCTTCTGCTCTAGGATTGGTTTCACGCTAAGCAGATAATTGGTCTCTGAACAAATAAAGATAATACTGAACATAAAGTAGACACTTCAGGCTCAATATGTTCCATGTCAAACTCCATTTTTCACCTATACGTGGGACAAATTGAGCACCAGAGTTTTAAACTCTCAGCGTCAAATTTGCATTTTGTACTGTCAAGATTTACAGGTTCAGGATTGGCAATTTGCAGATATTTTTCTCTTCTGATTCTGTATTGTAGAAGTGATTCCATGTCATTATAGACTGATGGTGGGATCCTTGCTCAATAGTATACGAGATTCAAAAAGTTACTCAATTGTATTACCCAGTGGACCAAAAAAAAAAAAAAAGAATCAATCTGGGAATGAACACTGTTTATAATAATCAGCTTGAAAGGAAACTTGAACTAAAACATATACTTTTCTTTGGATTGTACAGTCAGGAGGACCTTCATGGAATGTGCTACTGGGAAGGAGGGACAGCAAGACAGCAAATCAAGCAGGAGCCAATACCTCTATTCCCGCTCCCTTTGAAAGCTTAAGCAACATTACTGCAAAGTTTACCGCTGTTGGACTCAACATAAATGATCTTGTAGCATTGTCTGGTAATTTGCACGCTAAATAAGATCCCATAATCATAAAGATTTACTCAAGCATATGAGTTTCCTAACTTCCTGTGAATAAAATCTTGTTAGGGGCTCACACATTTGGACGAGCTCAATGTCGATTATTCAGCAGTCGACTTTACAACTTCAGTGGATCTGGCAATCCTGATCCATCACTAAACACAACATACTTGGCTACCTTGCGCCAGATATGCCCACAGAATGGGAGCACTACTGCTTTGGCCAATCTTGATTTTACCACACCTAATACATTCGACAATAACTATTTCTCTAACCTCCAAACCAATCAAGGCCTGCTTCAATCAGATCAAGAGCTGTTCTCCACTCCAGGTGCTGCAACGATTTCCATAGTGAACACTTTCAGTAGTAATCAGAATGCATTCTTCCAAAGCTTTGCGCAATCCATGATCAATATGGGGAATATTAGTCCTTTAACAGGTACTAATGGAGAGATCAGGTCGGATTGTAAGAAGGTTAATTGATGGAATCTAAGAAAGCTTCTGCAGAACAGTTCAAGATACTCCACTTTACAAGCTGGCTCCCAGAATTGTAAAACTTGAAACTTGGTACCCAAGAGAAGAAAAAAGACGTTCTAAACAGTAAGTTTTTGGTATTTTCGATTCTTTCCAATCCATAAAGATGTTGAATTCTTGTACTACTACTAGATACCATTGCAATTTTTGGCCCAATTGGGCATGTGAAACTTTGCAATAGTCAAGCCTGAAATATGATTACCCTTCTATTTTTTTTTTGTTTTTCACCTTACACCAGTGATTGGTCTTCGTTGAGCTTTCAAAAGTTGCAAACAGAAGTTTCTTTCCTTCAAAGATGCCAACAGCAAAGCAGTACAAAGTTTTTTTTTTTTTTTGGGAAATTAGAAACACTTTTATTGATCTCAGCAGTAAAGTTTTGTACACATGGGTAATCACCCTTCAATCATACTACCATTTACGTATCATATACACTAGTATCTCTCCTCTATTCTGACAAACACTTCCAATCCAACCACCATTCCATCACAAGCTCCCAATTTTGTCGTGTGCGTGGAAAACCTGACCAACTACTAGTTACATAACATACTGCTTCAACGATAGTTTTTAGAAGTCCAGAAACGTCGACAGGCTTTGATTGAAAAATTGCCTCATTTCTAAGCCTCCAGATTTGGTACATAGTCGCAGCTTGAGGCAGCCTCCTCAATTGGTCAGCAAAGGAATTAGATCTCCAATGATTTGCAGGCCAATTAAGCTCCTCTTCCCACATATAAGCCCCTCGAAATACCAGACACATATGCTGTACTTTATCCCATAGTGGTTTGGTTACACAACAATTGAAAAACAAATGATTCATGCTCACTTCCTCTCCGTTGCAAAGCCCACACAAACTGGATAGCAAAGGCACTCCCTACTTTGCAATCTATGTCTGGTAGATAGCTTCCTTTTACACAGCATCCACAAGATAAAAGCATACTGGGAACATATCCTTTTCCCCAAACCAACTTTGCCCACACCATCTTCTCCCTCGAACCACATAACACCTTCACGACAGATTCTGTATTGAACTCACCAGATGTACCTCCTTCCCATACAACCTGATCCTCAAATTCCATCGAGGGGACAAAACAGTCAGGTGCAGCTTCTTTTAATCTCTTCACTTCTGCCGTTTCTTGTCTTTTTAATGGCCATTTCCACGGGAAGAGGGGCAGGAACAGTTGCTTTCTTGCCCATTCATGGCCAAGATTTGACAAAAAAAATTATATGGTCCAGATCTCATTTTGTACTTCGTTTTTAATAACATGTGTGGGATTCACAAAATTTTGTTCTAAAATTACACGTTATTGAAAGTGAGTTACATCATATGCAAACAGAGTTACATCGAATACAAAATACACAAAACTTTCAAAAACGATTACAGAGTGCAAACACCACGTACAAAATGCACGTAACCTTCAACAACCGTTCCTGCCCTGGTCCATTTCGACTTTCCATCCGCTATGATTTCTGATTCCGGAGCAGATGGTTTACAGCAGAGACTATAGAGAAGGCTACCTGTAAAATTTTTGTACAATGGCCCAATGGGGTGCCATGTGTCAAACCAGAAATTTGTTCCAATTCCATTCCCCACAATGTGCCTAATGTAAGGTTGGGTCAACTCTCTAATCTTCAAAATTTTCCTCCATATGCATCATATGGTATTTTATATGGCAAAGAAGAATATAAGCTATTGACTATTGAGTCACCGGAGCAATTGAAAGGTGAGCCTTTACAGTTTACAAACGAGGCCAAACGAAAGTAGAAGGCAAGTTCAATTCAAGCACTTCAAATACTTTTGCGACCAATATAGGACTGGATTTATTCATTAACACCTTTCAATAAGTGGGGTGGAATTTGGTCAATCTTATAAACAAATAACCTAAAAAAATGAAGGAAAAAATAAGGGTATTGTTTCTTCAAAGAAGGGCGGAAGAAGGGAAGGGCGTAATTTCCATACCAAAAACATGCACCAATCAAAGTCCTTAGAATCAATCTTTTGCCATTTTGCCCTTTGGACATTGTTATTTAGGTTTAACATCCCTCCTCAATTTGCGAGACAATTCTGATGTTGCCCCTCCAATACATATGAAGCCAAAGGTACTTTGGCACTTGATTGGACAATCAACGTTGCAATTATGCCACATGTTCAACAATTGTCAATTGAGGAGGAAACGTGAAAGGATGAATCTTTGAGTCCGTCGGTATCATATGATTTGTTTACTCAATCTAGCAAAGATTGATTCCTGTAGGCTCTAATTTTTTTTATGTGTTTTTGCTTGCGTGATTAGGATTGTTACTACCGACTTAAGCTCTAAGTCAAAGCCGGGCTCTTTTACGGTCACAGATCTAAGGTCCAATTACAACCCTCCTAATGCATTAGATTTCCAATCCTGCTCGTCCTACAACTAGAATTAAATGGACAGAAACCGCCCAGCTTTAACTCAGTGGACACCAAAAAGGAATTAAATCTCTGTTTGGATTATAAGTTGGAGGTTTGATCCTCATTTAAATCTAGAATTAAATGGCTACAAACTACATTGCATGAACAAAAGGATAAAATTAACTAGTATCAACAAAATCTTCATCACTAATTGCATTACAAAAATGACTATATTTGTTGTATCGAATAATGTGTCTAATAGAGATTTTTCCTTTTTCTTTTTTTCATTTTTGAGCATTGTGATGGATAGAGTTGGAATAGCTTCGCCTTGATCGGGTTGAGCTTATCTGAGCTAAAGCTTCATTCCTTATCTAGACCACCCCCAGGAAAAAAAAAAAGAAGAAGAAGAAGCTTCATTCCTTATCTGTCATGACATAATATTTGAGTCCAATTTATGCTCATTGGGCACAGAATGTATGGTTAGCAATTATCTGTTTACTAACACCTTCAAGCAATGTTCAACGACTAGTGATTTCTTTCGTAACTCTTGTGCATATAATATACACGAATAAAGATTCAACATCAAATATTCGATATAACTCACCTCGATAAGAAAGCTCTAAAAACAACTACAGTAGTATAACAGTTTTGTTATCTATATTCTATTCAAAATTTGTGACTGTCACTTTCGAGTGATTTCCTCTAGGAGTTTCACGTCAGTTAAAAATTTCCCTCCTTCCCATCTCTTAGACTAGATTAGAGTATATTATACAAATGTTATCGTTAAAATTAACCACTACCAACTCAAGCGCATTATTTAAGCTGATTACGCGCGGTTAGCACGATCTAGCCTTGAAATGTATGAGCCTTTTGTCCTCTTAGACTATTTTTGAGTTTTGACAACCCCCCCCCACCACACACCAAAACCAAAGACAACAACAACAACACAAAAAAGCTCAAATAATTAAACACATAAGGTGGGAAAGTTAAAAAAAAAATAAAAAAAAGAACGAAGAGGATAGCGGAAAAAAAAATAAAAAAAAAAAAGGCAAAGGTGGGGGACCAATCACACACATACTAAGTGGGTCCATATCTCACTTGAATGCTGACATGGCACGATTACAACCCCAAACATTGGTGAAGATTGGAAGACACCCAACAATACTGTACACAGCCTATGCAGCTGATTCCCTCCCCCCTCTCTCTCTCTTGCCCTCTTGTTTCTGAGCTGTGTCCTATTCAATCACACAAAATCTCATCACAAAACACACACACTCACACACAAGCAGACCGGATCCCTGTTCACAGTCAATATGGAAACCCCACTCCATTTTCACTCAAACTGTAAGCTTTAAGCTTCTTCAGCTCATCATCATATCCCTTCACAAGGTCCTTCTCTCTCTCTCTCTCTCTCTCTCTCTCTCTCTATTCTGTGTCTATACAATTTTTTTTTGGTTTTTATATCCTTATTTGGTAAACCCTGAATTGGGTTTTTTTTTTTGCTTTTAATTTTTGGACTGCTTGTAATGAAGTGGTTAATTTAATTTGTCTGTGTTAGATTAGCGAAAATTGTTTCTGAGGTCAGAATCTTTTACCCCTCTTTTGTCTGACAAATATTAGGGTTTTGACCCACCAAAAAAAAGAATAGATTTTTCCTTGAGTTGACTGGCAGATATTACTGAAAGGATTTTTGGTTTTATATTTTCTGGCTAAATTGTGTTAGGATTTGACCAGAAAGTTTCTGAGGCCATTTAATCAAAATTTTGAGAGTTTTTGCATTACATTTTGTCGACATTTATCTGAATTTTCCCTTGTAAGATCAAATAAAGTTAGGGTTTTGGGTGAATTAGCTAGAAGAAGATGGTTGATGATTTTTTGGTTTAGGGCAAAGAGTTGGGATTCTGATTTCGTTGAGTTTGAGCTGAGAAAGGAAGGATTTTTTTTTTTTTGGGGGGATTGTTAAATTTGTGATGGGAGACGGGATGAATCTTGACCTCAATTTGGGGCCTATTGATCATTCTAGCGAAAATACTGAGCCCAGGTCGGGATCGTTTCCTGACGAGACCATGAATTTGGAGGACTGGTTAGGTGATGGTCCTCTTAATAGGGCTATAGAACCATTTAGGCAGAGAAGACGGTGGCGGTCGGTTTGGAGACAACTACAAGTGCCACTTGAAACAAGGGACATTGCTATGGAGCTAATTGGTGGGAGTGGATTACAAGCTGGTGAGGGTAGTGTTGCAGCAGAGGATGCACCGGTGGATGTGGTTAAAACGTGTGAGAACAATAATGTGTTCTTGGAAGATGAGGCTTTGGGAAAGAAGGATGATGATGAAAAGGGCAATGGCGAAGCAGGAAGCTTTTTTGATTGCAATGTATGCTTGGACCTGGCCAAGGACCCTGTTGTGACTTGTTGCGGTCACTTGTTTTGTTGGCCTTGCCTCTATAGGTGGTTACATGTTCACTCAGATGCCAAGGAGTGTCCAGTTTGTAAAGGGGAAGTGACCATGAAAACTGTTACCCCAATCTATGGCCGGGGAAAGAATGCCCGACAGTTAGAGGATGATTCAAATCTGAAAATCCCCCTGAGGCCCCAAGCACGACGTGTTGAGAGCTTCAGACAATCTCTACAGAGGACTGCTTTTACTGTTCCTATGGAGGAAATGATTCGGCGTCTTACCAGTAGGTATGATTTGTATCAGGTTCATTCCCACAATGCTGATGCTTCACGGGACTCACCTGAAAGAAGCCATTCGCTGCTCAACAGGATCCTGACATCAAGAGGAATGCGCAGAGAGCAGAATAATGTAATATCACCAGATGATGTAGTTGACTTTACACAGAGCAGTCCTACCAATTCAGAGGTGGGGGAAGCCGGACGAATTTCGTCACTCTTGCTTCGTAGATCACATCCAAATCAAGCTGCTATCTCTCATCTGACATCCACCTTGAGTTCTACAGAAAGGTTAGTTGAATCCTACTTCCGTAACAATCCCGTTGATAGGACTCAGGAGCAAACTTTGCCAGTGGATGATAGAGATTCTATCTCAAGCATCGCTGCTGTCATACAGTCGGAGAGTCAGACAGTAGATACTGCAGTTGAAATAGATTCCACAGTTTCACTCTCCACTTCATCTTCCAGAAGAAGGAATGATGCTTCAAGAATTTCAGACGTGGACAGTGGAGATTCACGTCCCCATAGGAGGAGAAGATTGGGTTGATTTGTGCTTCTCCTCTTTACTGTTGACTATCATTCTCTCTGCTAAATGTCAAGTCATGGTTTGAAAACGGGAAGTGCCTCTATGTTACTACATATCGGCTTGTTCCTGAGAATTCTTGCCTGTCTTCTTTTTCATTCAGAAGAAGAAACAACGCATCAAGACTTTCCAAATCTTGATACTGGAGATCCACTTGCGTTAGGAGTAGAAGTTTGAATTGATTTGATCTCCTCAGCTTCACTTTCATATTGCGCTGCTGCTCCTCCTCAGTTTCGAGTCACCTTTTATCTACATCAAAATGCCTTCAAATAAATATAATAGTAGTATTTTCTGGAAAATATTAAGCTTTGCTCTTAGCATTGGTAGCGATGAGGTACCTACAGAAACTTTGAAAAGTTTTGGTGTTTAGGATTCCTGGTCGATGACCTTGTTGCAGTAATCTGATTATTATGTGGTTTCAATTTGTACATGTTTGTAGCAAATTTTATGAAGATACAGACCAATTGATAGTCATCTGTTAAGATCTTTCCAGGTATCAATGCATGTATGCTATAAAGTTTGAAAATCCTCATTTCTTCTTTAGTGGGGAATAGGGCACCGGGTTGTTTCCTCATTAATAACTACACTATGGTGTCATTTGTGTGTGTTGATGGGTGTCTGCGTCGCATGAAGAGCACCCCTTTTGGCATCTATTTCTCAAACTTTGCTTGAGGTTTGGCCTCTCCTACAATATAGATGCATTCTTTGGGAATTGTGATTCAGGCACAAGAGTCAAATTAAGTGCATTTATTGTGAAAATCTAGTTGTCTTTCCCTTAGCTTCAATTCGTTATTCAGCTAGTAAATAGTAATCCTGCCTGCCAATTTGGGGTGGTGGCTTAGTATATGCTATATATGGGTTCTTATTAGTAGTATCTAAATTGGAGGTTGTCAGATATGAGTATCCTGACATTTTTTTGAGGTTTGGGGGGTGGGAGGGATTGAACCTAGCCCTGCCTTTTCTCTCTTCCTTTGCATGTGGAAGCTGCAAGGAACTGGGGACAAACAATAACATAAACAAAATGCATCTCTTCCAAATTGATTCAATCACAATTTGTGTGGGAATATGATAAGGGGAAAGGAAAGATTCCGTGGCAAAACTTGTTTGGATTTCAACTTGGTCCCAAAGCCTCTGTCATTTGGCCAGGACATAATTAACTCTTGAATGAGCTATGACCTTGCAGTAAAACACCGCCGTGGCATGATTTGGGTTATGTGAAATGATAAAGCGTTAAATGCTGTTAGGGTGATTGGACTGATCTTGACCAAATTCGGACACTTGTCCAAGGACTGGAAGAGGAACGCCTAAGAATTAGGTGGACTAGACCCAGGGACCAACTATGGCTCTCCCTGTAAAAGTACTTCGACATGGGAACGTATAATTTCGTGTACGTTGTTCGCAATTCTTTTTTTTTTTTTTTTTTTTATAAATCACATGTATCCGCGTTTGTCTTATCGTCTGCGATGCGGGGAAGCTCTTCTAACATGATCATTTCTATTTTCATGAGTGTCGAATCCAAGAATAATTCATAATTGAAGGATGCAAGTTCGTAGTCATTTCTATTTCTATGAGTTTCGAATCCAAAAGAGTTTCGAATTCCTACCAATTACATAAGCATATGTTGATATTCGTGATTTCATGAAATTATACATGCCGTGTCCTTGAAACTTAATCCATAGAGACATCACATTAGCTAAAATGTCATGAAGTTTGTAGTTCAACTTTTAAACCATCCATTTTTCTCCTACCCCTCCAAGGTTTGGATTTTTTTTAAACAAAAAAAAAAAAAAAAAAGTAAATAAATGGAAATAAAATAAGTAAATAAGAGCGCTCTGTAATTCAAGTTGGTTCTACACAGGAGAGATTATCAGGCGCTCTGTCCATGGGCCATTTTAGTATTTAAGAACTAGCAATTCCGGCACATCCACATAGTGAAAATCAATTCACCAATTAAGCATGATTAAAAAGAACACAAGCAAAATACATTTCTAGAAGTTCGACTTCTACTACTTTTCTATGTTGTAAATTGTGATGTTATTGTTAGCTTAAAACCCTTTTACAGAATTTGCAGATTGATTTCAAGGAAAGTAAAAAGATTTTTCCACTCAGAAGCTCACAAATCCCACTTAATGATTTCATGACTGCACAAAAATCAAATTATTTCCATTAAATTTACAGCTTAATTGCATGGAAGGTAGAAATTATAATTCTTTTATAGTTGAACAATAGTTGAGCAAATTAAAGTTAAATTGTCCGAAGATTCATTCATTTAGAGATCCCTTGTCCCTCGCCCTTTTTGATTATGAATTAAATCCCAAGATTTATCAAATTTATTCAATACCTTGTACGAAAGAAGAAACAACAAAGTTTTCTGACTTATTCGTAATTTAAGCAGGAAACTCACTTCAAACACACAAATACAGTAAAAAAAAAAATGTTTTATATACTCCCAACAAAATCCTTGGTTACTTTTGACTTTTCAGATGGCCACTAATATTTGAGTTCATTTTTTCGCTTTTTTCCCTACTTTTTTTTCTCACGGAATTGGACTGACTCCCAACATTTTTATTTTTTATTTTTTATTTTTATCCACGGTAATAAGAAAGATAGAGCAAATTATGATCCTCCTTTTCTGTAAATGTAAATTTTACTTCTTGTAAGACATAAGAAGAGCAAAACTCGGCCCAACTCAGCTTCCCTCTCATGAACGCGAAACCATCTTAGTTACCATCTCTTTGATTTTCCAATGTGGGACAAAATCCATTTATTTACAACAATCTCCCTGTTCTGATAGGGCACTATTTGTAAAAAAAAAAAAAAAAAATTGATTACTTCACATCATAAATACTTTTTCTTCAATTAACTTTTTTATCTCATCAATCATATATAGTTTTATCATTGTCGTGAAAAGTGTAACAATATTGTGTTAAAAAAAAAGAAAAATTATCCGAATAATCTTCTATCTAAATACACATTATTGTTATTTTCACAATTATAAACACTTAATGCAAGTACTACTACACATGACATGATACAGCTGTGTGGTTGCCGAAGATATAGTTGTTGCAACATCGTCTTCGCAATCGCAAGAGCCCGCTCTAGCATTGAAGACAATCATCATGTCAAGAAAACTTCTCCAACTTTGTCTTGGAACTGTTCCAACGTTCAACCAAGGAATCAAGACTGACTGAGTCAATATATATATATATATTGGATGTAAATTCTGTGTCTTTTATGGAACGGGTACTGTAAACGTCAATCAAAGGGTGCAGTCCGTAGAGGGGAACTATTCGGCAACTTCAAACTATACAATGATGCCGAATCTCAATACATAAATAGGGATGGCAACGGGGCGGGGTTGGGGCGGGGGACCCCTCCCCCGCCCCCCGCCCCCGCCCCGTTGCCTATTAGTTCCCCCCGTCCCCCGCCCCGTCCCCCGTTTCCTGCTCCCCCCGCCCTTGCCCCGCTTCCCCCGCGGGGTTAATAAAATTTTATTATATAATTTTATTAGAATTAAATTTTAATAAATAATCAAGTACTAAAATATCAACACATCACTAAATTATTATTCATTGTAATTTTACAATTGAAACTCATAAAAACAATCAAACAGAAGTTATTTGAATACAATCCAATATGATAAAATAAATATAATTAAAATAATCAAGTTTTCACTTTTAGTACAAATGCAATCACTAATTCATTATTGTGTTTGTGCTTTTTTTTGAGAAAAAAGTGTTATTCTATTAAGTGTAAGTAGAAATTTAGTATAAATGTATTAGTAAATTTAGTATAACTAATTAATAATTTTTATTAGTAGACATGTATAATTATTCATATAATTGATAATATCAATTATATTACATAAACTAATATACACTATATAATACATCTAACTAATAATATCATTATCATAAATTTATAACTAATTAACTTACATATTATATATAATTATATATATATTTATATATATATATATATATATTTTTTTTTTTTTTTTTTTGCGGGTGCGGGGCGGGGGATGGGGCGGGGGTATACTCCCCCGCCCCCCGCCCCGTTTCTAAGCGGGGGGGAAAAATTCCCCCCCGCCCCCGCCCCACCCCCCGCCCCAACCCCCGCCCCGAGAGCCGGGTGCCCGCCCCCATTGCCATCCCTATACATAAACAAAAGTAGAATAAGCAGTTAAACATATTTATTAATCGGTCCTCTGTGGCAGAGATAGTATTTATTAGTTGAGGCGCATAATTGATGAGGACTTTTCTTTTCGTTAATCCAATCAAATACACAAAAAAAAAAAAATTGCATTTTGATCTTTTTTTTTTTTGCGCCGTGTTAATCTTTTTCACTACTCTTTTGTCTTGCAACGACATTCTTCCTCTATAACAGATCTGATTTACTTTTCCAATTAAGATACGTAGAATATTTGTTAACCAACATACCAAGAACTATTAAATTTTGTTTAAATTATGCTTATATGTTTGTCGAAATAAGGTAGTTTTTACTTTCTTTTTATTTCTGGCTCCGAATCAAAATGAGCTAGTTTATTACTTTATACGAAATTATCTCAACAAAATTTACAAGGAAAACCTAAATTTTATTTTGGGCCTTCAAAATTTAGAATATGGTCAAAAGAATCGTTTCATTTCCGCTAGTTGTAAATAACATATAGTTTTTCATTTTTCTTTTTATTAGATGATATATTAAATTAAGATAATTAACTTTATTAGTGTATCTTTATATATCATCTTTATTAATTATTCAAATCTTTGATCTTCTTCATTTGAGAAAAAAAAAAGAATCAACTTCTTTTGTTTTTCTAACGTTTGCTTATATCACACACGAACCCTATATATAACACATGCAAATGAACAAGTTCAATCTATATTTAGACACTAAGTATGTCTTTTTCTTTATTTCATAACATAATACTTTTCCTTAAAAGCATTAATTTGCCATTATATATGTCACCAAGAACAAGGTTTGCATAATAACCAACCTAGGTTTGAAAATTTGCTCAACTTGTCAAGAAATCAAACATTTAATCATAACATGTCTCTTTCTAAGCAATGGTCTTGCGGGTGTTTTTAGGAAACTTACGCGCAAATGTTTTTCGCCGATAAGCATATTTGTGAGATTAAACAGTGGATAAAAAGTATTTTCTCAAAACAAAATATTGGAAACATATTTCATCCAAACATAGCATGTTTTACTCTCTTACACTCAATTTACGTCCGCTGCATGGCTCTTAAAGGCGATTATTATCTGTATATTGCTCTCACCAAAAGTTCCGGGTGCATTGGAATGATGTGTTTTCTTGGACACTTATATAAAATTTTACTCTTATGTATGATAGTTGTTTCAAAAAAAGATATTGATATTTGTCTCCCAAAAAACAAAGCGAGAATATTCTCTTTCTCGATGTAGGTCGAGTTTTGGGCGATTTCCGGCATCCGGCCCAAGACAAAATTCTTAGCTACGTTTGCTGCAGAAAATGTTGGACTATGCTGGGTCTAGATACTCCTAGGCCCATTTCTCTCTTAAACACCATCTGGTATGTGGGTCATGCAGCACTTAGTAGTTGATCAGTGTAGGAGTGTAGGCACGGGCTCCCCTTATCCAGCATTTACTCCACTCTAGACCCTTCCATCCAGTTTTTTTTACTTTTTTTTTTTTTAATTTAAATGTGTGGGAGATCCTCGACTCTGGAGCTCTCACTAACACTTCCTCCTCCCTTTCCATCCAGTTAATTACTCTAATTACATACTCTGACAAAATCCTAATGAATTTTGTGTCCCTCTCACAAAGTTTTCATTTTTTTTAAAAAAAATTTCTTAATAAAGAGGAATGGGATTTAAGAAGTAAGAAAAGAGAAGAGGGATCATAACTTAAGACCTCTAAATTCTAAGATCTTAACCTTAATCGGTAGAGTAAGGTCTTCTTGGTCACAAAGTTTTACATCACTTAATAGTAGAAGGCACATGGGATCCTTAGTGCCACTTCTCCAGTGGCAACTCGGTGTCATTTCTATATTTATACTATGTGTCCTATTTATTTAACTTGTCATGTGTTATTTATTTAAATTTTTTTTATTTTCACATGATAAGTGGGATTGATACTGGATTTAGCACCTGATAGTAGGTTCCCAACTGGGTAAAAGGCACTTGTGGTTGGACCAATAAAACTTGCCTGCTTATGCGGGAAAAAATGGTTAAGTACTTAACTATTACCAAAATAAGTGATAAATCTAAGTCACGAGATAATTATACTAATCTATCATCAAACAACCTAAAAGGAAAATCTATCATCAAATAAACTGACGAAGTCTGTAATATTTTCTTACTGCTGCTAATGATCGACAGCATTGTAGTTAAACTTTACTAATAAACAGAGAGATTTATTGTGTTTGGTATATCTCATCTGAGTATTTGTGTACGTCCCTGTCCATTAGTGTTGAAAATGACATGAGAATGAGTTCATAATAATATTGGCGATAACTACAACAACAACAACTATCAAAGTAATCATAATAATAATGAGAAAATAGACACTGCCTTTGAGAGTAGGAAAAGGGCATCAAAAGCTGGCCGAAGAATACTCCATGATTGATTCACCACACATCAGAATGGCTAAGCGTTTCTTCCAAGCGAACTTAGTCAAACTCCTCATTATATCTCAAAAATTAGATCCTTATGGGCTGTTTTCATGGAATGCAACGATTTTGGCTACACGGGTCTTCAATCATTTAGCTAAAATCTTGGGAACAAATATTATCGTGCAGCAATTTAATTTCATGTAGCATGGACTATCGATTTAGGCCATAACCTGGTTGGCAATCTGGCTTCATCATGCCTTGACCCTACAAGATGTTGCTGTGAGGTTATATCAAGTCATTGGAATATTGGACTGCTCAATCAGAAGAGAAATGTAATTTCCATCCTTATTTCTTGGAGAAAATTGCTAAGTGAAGTCATTTTTCACATTCTATATAAACCATTATTGTTTTCATTTTCATTAAATGTTTCTCTATAGTGTTCCATTCAACAGGATAATAAACCCATAATAATTGGTGGGAATGTCTCGTATATTATCAGCATCATGACATGAAGCATTTCTATGAGATTTTGTCCCTTTCTTTGCCAGCATCAAGAAGCATCCCAAGTGCACAAAAGCGAAAGGCATTGCGTGCATGTGATAATGATTATGATTAGAGAAGTGATCAATTATAAGAGCATGACAAGTACCTAATCATCTTGTCTGTCTAAGGGAACAAAAACGATAGTTCTATTGATAGGGTTTGCATGAGAAGCTGTCTTTTCAAGCTTTCCCCCAAATCAAGTGATCTTAAACAATTATTGAAGCACTAATAATTTAATCTGGCACTTCAAGTCTCCGCTTGACCTAACGTGAGAAAGACATCGAATTAACTGAGGTTCATTTTCAAAGGGACAGAACTGAAGTACTTCTTTTGAAATTTGTTGCCACTGCAGGTTTTCACAAAGTCATCACAACATTAGGTAACATGGAAGGAGTATGTACATGATCTTTGTGACAACATAAGATAGATTTGTGCATTTGACATTAAGAAAAGCAAGCAAGATTTTTTTTTTCAAAGGCGGAAAAAAAAACACCAAAGTGATTAAAAATGCTGAACTTGCTTTGAAACAGCATTTGTTTTTCGACAAGTATATTCTTGTCAAAGCATTAGAAACAAAAGAATTTAGACAAACTTGCACAAAAGGGCTGATATTTGGATCTGAAAGTCATCTGTTGCATTGCTAAACAATCTCATTTATCGGATTTATGAAACTTTCGAGCATGCATGTTTTGACCTATGCAGCTATGTACGGTCATAGTGTTTTTTTTTTTTTTTCAAAATTTAGTATACACTTAAATAAACCGTTAAGTATTAATACACTAAATTGATATACACAGTAAAATTTATCAGTAAAACAAAGTTATGCCACAGGACAACAAGTTATTGAATAAGAATATAACAACCTTACAAATTCACCACTATACCAACCCTAGATCCATTCTATCATACTCCGCCAGTGAAGTTTTGCATTTTTCCGACGAAGGATCTGAGTACAATCTGATTCTTCCAGTAGATGATGTATGGCGAAATAAGTACCATAACCGTAAATTAGTGGACTTAGCTGAAACAGTTTTTTCTTAAATTCAAAAGAAAACGACAAGTGATCCCATAAAAGCTTTCCTCTCAGGAGTCAGGACTCAGGAGAGATGCCATGGAACTGACTTCTTAAGTGCTACGGCACAAGAAGCCACCAACGTTGATGCTTAGAGAAATGGCCGCAGAATAATTACTCCAATTTGCAGACAACAGATTTATAGCCACAGCCCTTGTTTGCACTGGACTGTACACAATTTGACTAGGGGCAACGGCTCCATACGGTTTCTTGTAATCAAGGCTTATACTGCTGTCTCTGCCACAAAATTATCTGATCTCAGGTTGCTGACAAAAGATTCATAGGCCCCTAAAGCTGCCTGCTCGAGAAGCCTTGGGTTTTTATTCATAGCACCTATACATTGCTAATGGCTATGGCTAAAAAACTGCTGCAACTGGGCCTATGCATGACTGAACCAAATCTCCCAAAGTCAGCTGGAGATCCTTTCCTATGCAAGCTAAACTGTTCGCTCCTATGGAGGAGTAGAAAAGAACAAGAAAATACAAGCCAAACCGGGTCGAATATGCAAACGTCTAATCAAATAAAATCTCGGAAATCCCGTTCAGATGTTCAGATTTGATGTGACCATCAGATCAAGCCATAAAGATGATGAATGAAGATTGATAAAGCATGACTAGCCAACCTTGAAATCATCCCATTATGATGAGGATTTTTTTGTTGGTCAAAGGACAAAAGTTCTCTAGTAGATAGGAAAATGGTCTACGGCAAGTTTTGTGTGGAGATGATTAATTTGCAATGTTGAAGAAGGTTAATTAGTGCTTCAATCAAGATCAAAAGTCAAAATTAGTCCTCCATCAAATGCTGCAATGATTCTTGATTGACAATCATTACCTTTTGGACTCATTAGTTTAAGCGCAATTTGCTAGCATAATTTAGTGTGAGGTATAGTTAGGTCAAGTTTCAAAAGCAAGAAAAACATGTACGCCCCATTAGAGAAAAAATTGAGTTGATTTCCTATCATTCTAACAATAGTACGGCAATTAGTAAAGATTAGTGTCCCATGCTTTCAAAGCAATCATATAGTTAGGCCTGTCAACGGGTCGGGTCTAGACCCGGATCCGGACCGGATCCGTGAAATTATTGCGGGTATGGGTAGGGATTTAATTCCGTTTTCCGGATCCGGATCCGGATCCGTTTTGTCAAACAAAAAAACGGGTCGGATACGGAATATAGTATTCCGGCCCGTATTAGACCCGGATCCGGATATAAATGAATTAATAATTTTAAATATATATATTTATCAATATAATTTGATTAGAGTGATGTATTTTAATAAAGTTAATTTGATTTCTTTTCTTATTTGGTTTTTTCTTTGCATTAGTTAAAAATTAGTTTACAAATATATTTTTTTTTCATTTTTATTAGAAATTATAAATTTTGCTAAATTTGTTCGGGTAGACCCGGATCCGGATCCGGGACCCGCCGGACCCGCCGGATCCGGATCCGGAACATAGAATAAAAGACCCGTCGGGTAAACGGGTCGGGTCCGGGTCCGGCATAGTAATTCGGGTCCGGGTCCGGAATAATGAATTCCGGCCCGGACCCGGCCCGTTGACAGCCCTACTTATAGTTTGATTGCACCACTTCTCTCACACCTTTTTCAATTTCTGCTATCCCGCTAATTAATTCAATGAATGACGCTAGCTTATTCCTCCGACTACAGTTGGGACTTGGCAATGTATTTTCAAAAAATGAGATGATTTTGTCCAATTGCAATCATGTCTTCTTACAAAAAAATTCAGTTTGGTTGCACAAGTCATTTGGATTGCTGGAATTGCTGAATTATTTCACATAATATTTCGTTTACATTATAAATATTTTTTTCAATTTATTTTTTTATATTTTAAACTATTTTTTTATATCGCATACATCATATTAAAAAAAGTATTACAGTAATTATTTTAAATAATACTTTATCCAATCACAATCATGGTAACTAGTAACAAATAAAATTAGTTGAGCGGTAGGGAATTAAACCTAAATGTGATTGTAGACAAAATTCAAATGGATATAAAAGTCCTGAACTATCAACTTAATCGTGGGACGCATGTGTATCCCTATCTTGAATTTTTTTTTTTTTTTTTTTTTGTGTTAAAGGAAAGATTCCAAACTTTATAAGAGAGGAAGAGGGGAGTATTTGAGAGTCTAATCAACGATGATCAATGTCCCTAACAACTAAGTTAGGTCATGGGTACACATCCCTATTTTGATTGATCAGTTGTAAATTAATAACAAAATGCAGATAATACAGCGCGTTTAGATACATTATTATTTTATATAATATCTATACTCACATTACAAACACATTATCCAATAATCCTTTTATCTCACATAAATCATATTATTAAAAAAATGCTATCGTAATAATTTTTGTAAATGCTAATCTCTTAATAAATGTGGTTCCTATGGGCATTGAGTAACCAAACTATTTATGCAAGAAAGCCAGTTTGTATTGATGACAAAATGGGTAAAACTCGTGAAGGAAAGCGACAAGACCACAATCAAGTCTCCATAATTCCACTTTTTCATGTGGTGTATGATCAATGGTAAACCATCAAGCCCCATGAACAATAAACGCATAAAACGCAAGCGTAGCACACTTGAATGGGTAAATTACGCGTCATCAGAATTTAATATCCCTAAAGATATATTTATATGGCAACTGCATGATCCTCTTTTTCTTCTTCTTCTTTTTTTTATTTTTTTGTTTGGTAAGGGTTAAATGTATGATTGCAATGAGCCATTTTGTCTATGACTTTATAGTACTACAAAAATTTTGCCTAAATCTCATTTTTCCCTCATATATCATTGTATTTGAAATTACTAAACTAATTTACTGAATATAGAGCCAAAGCAAGTATTTCTAACTGAAATACAAGAGCGATATGGTAGGAGAAGAACGTGTAAGTAGGAAATTTTAACACTTACAAAAAAAAAAGATATGGTAAACGAATTTGAAAAGCATGTTACAAAACTTAAAATCAAGACGACATGAAGTCATTATAATATACCTTCCTATTGACCATTGGCCTATTGGGGGTATTGTGTCATGTAGCTTTTTATTAATTTCTAAAGGAGGCATCGCTATACTTGTCTCATGTGCTTCAATTGTACTGTTAAACTCTGACATTATGCACGAGGGAAATTGCTTTATATGTTTCAAGTAGTAATGCTTGACAAAATAATAGGAAAATGGCCCTTGAATTCTAATTCCGTTTGTTGCCAATGTACTGAATCACGCAGTTGTAAAGCGCGGACTACCATGATTGACATGAAATATATTTCTTAAATTAGCCCAAATTACTTCACATAAAATGTCTTATTGCATATTGTTTTTATATTGACACAACAACGATTATTCTATTTTCACTCCTATTCTTATATTGTGAGGAGAGGGAATTAAAAGGAGATAACTACTAATTTACACGAAGGGATTGAACTATCTTCATATCAAAAGAGTGAACTAAAATACCTTTTAAACTAAGTCTAAGTTGTGGGATTTGATCATCCAACACGTCTAGCTAAAAAGTCAACTTGTCTAATTGAGTCGATTAACATAGAGAGGGGGGAGAAGGGGGGGGGGGTGGTTTTCAACCTCTCTAGCTAAAAGCCAACTCACCTAAACGAGTTGATAATCGTCTAATTGCGTAGCCAAGGTCATAGAGGGATTTTCAACCATCCTAATGGAAAAAATAAATTAAAGAAGGAAAAGTAAAAAAAAAAAAAAAAAATCTACTTCTAAACTAATTCTATGGTCTGGGGAGTCCTACACAAATTGACTTGTAGGGGGTCGATAAGGAGATGGGATGCACAAATGATTGCTAGGGAAGAATATGTCTGCTGAGGGTGGTGGCAGCTGTCCCCGTCAAAGTGGATCCCATAGCTCTCCTCATCCTCGTAGAGAAGTAGCCTTAGCCTTAGCCTTAGTTACTCTGTCTATGATTTTTTGGTACTGACGCTGTTGCCTAACTCAGTTGAAAGCGCTGTTGTTGCAGAGAAAAACGTCATCATCCCTCTTCGACTTTGCTCATCAATCCTTTCTCTGTTTCTCACACAGGCCACTGTAACCTGGACTCTTTCTCTCGTCTCTTTTCTCATGCATGACTAGACTGCTATTTTTGTGGTTGCCTACTTGCATTATCTAGCAAAAAAATACACTACTGCTACCGTTCTCAGAATACTAACTGGATAATTGGGATTATTCATCTTAGACAAAACTGACCTCACAAAAACAGGCACTTAAGCATTGATAATACATACATTATTGTATGTATGTATCTTAGTTCTGCGTACTGTTGTTGTTGGTAATATACATCAATAACATTGCAATGATTACGCAATTAAACAAATTATATGTAAAAGTGTTGATGGCTTGACCAAATCGCTTTACGGAGTTCAAACCTTATGATTGTCAAAATGTTTAACCTGTTCATCAGGGGGAACGGAGGAGAAAGCTGAAAGAGAGATGGATGGAAAGCGAAAAAGCGGAAAGCGAATTTGGTTGGAATTGGAACGGGCGAATGGGGGCCAGGATTGTTGGGCTGTTGTCAACCTTGTCAAGATGTGGCGGTGATTCGTGTGGTGTGGTTTTCCTATGCGTGTATATATATATATATTCTTTTTTGTGTGTGTAATTAATTTCTTCTTATACTAAATGCACCTTGAGATTAGGGAATTTTGAATTTGACACCTCTGTTTTCAAGTATCTCCTTCACAAAATCCATTAAGATTAGGAGTATTACTAAACAATGCAAGTGAAAATGTAAGGGAAATCTTCTTTTTTTTTTTTACAACAATGAAAAAGTTATCGATAAAGGATATAAAAAAGATTTTTTTTTTTTTTTAAAAAAAAGAGCAAGAAGTAGAACCGTTAGTTTGTCTTGTTTATTTAATTATAGTATAGCATATTTTCACTGGTTTTTTTGACATATATACAGTTCATTTTGTTGTTTTCCATTTAAGATGCACACCTAATACCATACCAGTGTATCAGAACCCAATTCAATTTTGTCTAAACTGTAATGTTATGAGGGTAGGTGAAGTCTGGTAATGAGTTTACCTGCCAAGGCCACCAAATTACTCCTATTACGGGTGGTGTAATTGAGTCTAATTAAATCGTATGTTTTAGTGTTCAAAATTTTTAATTTATCTTAATCAAGTGAAATCCAAACGAGCTTTTATTTAAGTAAGTTTCGAATAGTTTAAATTTGTTACATGTTTATATCAGATTTTTATAGTAATCGAGACCAAGCTTAAAACAACTTTGTCGAACACAAAATATTATTCAATCTAACCTTCATTAGTCAGCGAACAAAATTCGAACTGTGTGTGTTTCTGATTGATAGAGCTGAACTCAACACGAGCGAGCATCGAATGGATGAATTGTTTTTTCATAAACGGGATCTTCAGTGCCACTTTTCCAGTGACAATTCAGTGTCACTTCTATATTTATGCCAAGTGTCCTATTTATTTAGTTTGTCATGTGTTATTTATTTAAATTTCTTCTACCATCATGTGATAAATGGAATTGACACTGAATTTGACGCCGAGTAGTGACACAGAGGATTCCAACTGATTTTTTCAACCCTAAATCAATTCCTCCAACCATCAAATACAATTCCATGTCGTCTTTATTACTGGTTAATTCGTAAAAGAACATTCATGACTCTTTATCTCCCTCTGGTCTCTGTCTCTTTCATCGATGGATGGTATAGTATCTAAGTCGTCAGCAGTAGTCTATCATTTAAGCCTGCATGAGTTCAATAATTGCAATGATCCCAAAAGCATGACAAATCTGACCGCGTCACCTTCATGTAGGTGCGTTTTTTAATTTAGGACCTTCTTCTTCTTCTTCAAAAGCCCACCCGCATGCGCGTTGGACCACTGGTCTTCATTTACTCTCCATACTTGTTTAACACTTTAATTTCACATCCCCATTCACATAGCCCCCCATCCCTCTCTCCAAATGACACCAAGGCTCCCCTATCTATATCATCATCTTCATCATCATCATCCTCGTCATGATGCAAAACACACTACACAGGTATAATGTATGACTCTCATTATTTCACGCTCCTACATTGGATGCTCATTCATTGTTTATGTTAGTTGTTTAAAAAAAAATTTTGCATTAACAAAATTATTTTAAAATACTCTTTTATCATTGTGCAAGCCGTATCAATTGAGTTTCCTTTCCGAAACAAAGAGAAACAATGTGTCCGTATGGATTAAGTGTTTTCAAAAACTTTATTGTAACTTTGTATATTAAACACTTTTGCTATAAATGTATAGTGGAATTGCTTTAAAATTTTAAAAATTTATTGGGATTTATTAAGATTTTCTTTTACTTTCCTACTATAGCCACCTAGCACCCCCTTCTCTACCCTTTCCCTTAGCCGCCACTAGGGGTGTGCAAAATTGAAAATTTTTTATTTATTGACCGAATTCGAATTGAATTCAGAATTTTTGAAATTAGTAAATCGAAAATCGGAATTGAATTCAGGATTTTTGAATTCGTATATTTCGAATGTGGTTCGAATTCGGTAATAGGGTTCTTTAAATTGGAATTTTTTATTTTAATTTCAAATTCGTTTTTAATGCTAGAGAGATTCTTTGATGCCAAAATTTCGAATTCAAAGTTTCGAATTATCGATTTCGAATTCGATACACACCCCTAGCCACCACCAATAGGTAACAGTACTACTGTGCCCCTACTCCACTCTCCTTCCTCTTCTTAGATTGGTCACGACCAAAACTAGTCATTGCAACCAAATTTGGCCACAAGTAAAGAGGCGAGGAAGTGTAAGGGAAAAAAGGGAAGGGACGGGAAAGAAAAAGAGGGAGGAGAGAGGATGAGGGAGAAGAGTAGGCAGTGGTGCAAACAATAGAGGTAGAGTTGATGGAGGCATTATCAGTAGTGCTAGAGAGATGAGGAGGGAGGAATGATGCTGAGGAAGGGGGAGAAAAAGGGAAGAGGAGAAGGGAAGACATAATGGTGGTGATGGCAGCGGTGGGTGGAGGAAGAAAGAGATGGTAGAATTATTTTGTTAAGTATATTGAGATTATATTTAAAGTATTTTAGAAGTGCGTTACTATAACATTGTATGTGCAAAATTATATATGAAAAAAACTTCCAACCCAAACATGACCAATGCTAGCTCTCAACAATTAAGTGACATTTATTTTATATATGTATATATATAAGGCTCCAACATTGTTTTTTGTAATGGTTTACGTCTTACATACAAGACCAAAAAGGGCAAAAAAATTATGGTAACAGTTCTAGTCCTTATATGTTTGGTTTATTAAAACTTTACGTGCGATGAATAACTTACTATGGTTCTTTTTTATTTTTTTTACACTATGGGTATATATGGTGAAACAAATTTGATATTTATGTAAATCCAGCTAGAATATACAACATATAGCTTTCATTAGATGTTTTTCTGATGCTACTGTTGTTGAAAAAGTATGATGACCATATTCTAGTAGATACGTACAATAATTAAACATGTAAAATTTAATAACAATGTGTTGCCAATTATTGGGGGGAATTTTATCCTTTTGATAAAATGAAAAAATATTTGATAAATTCATTAAACAATTTGCCACCCCAATAGTCCAACAAAATATTTATCCGAGTCGACTAATGGAGGAGACATTGGATACCCAGGTCAGGGAAGCTTTTAATGATAAGCAAGGGTGGTATCAAGGATGTGATGATTCATTCAATTCAGTCTTTAAACGCCAGTTCTAGAACCAAATGAAGGGGTAGCAAGGACTCATTATGAACAAAAACTACTTTCCTGGGAATAGTAAAACATGGTCTGTTTGTCTGCTCAACTTAAAACATATGGTTGGGTGGCAGTTATGGTCAAATTTCGTCATAATCCGACCATACTTTTCTGCTGTCTTTTCTAAGTTCACACCTGCTTGTAACCTTTGTTCCAAAAGTGTGTGCTTTTGTTTAACGATAATCGAAAATGTGTTCTTTTATTTGAAACAATCTCCTTTTTTTTTTTTGGATTTTTATGTGGTTTGATTTTTCGTATGGCATGCAAGAACAACTTCTGGGGTTGCCTTGTCAAAGTTTGTTGTAGTTGTAATCTAAGTTATTGATTGTCTTCTTCGGACTGCGGGCAATTATTTACTGATAAGTCAGCTTCTTGAGCAACATGGCATAGATAAAGTCTCGAAATGAAAACCTCCTCTCTTTTTTTTTTTCTTCTCTTTGAAACACAAATAATGAATAGTTTTAATTAGACGATACGATTAATTTCAGAAATTTTATGTATAGGGCGGTAATCCAGCATTCACTATTCCAAGTTTTAGAAATACCACTTTCTACTCTAGAAAATAGATAGTTTCTACATATTTATTTACAACTGAAGCCTCGAATTCTTGTCGAACCTTTAAATGTTGTGCCAAAATTTCTTTGGAGAGAGTCTGGTACGCACAACAATTTTTCTAATACTACAAATGTTTCACAAGCAACAAGTTTCACAATTAAAAAGTTTTTTTTAAAAAAAAAAAAAAAATACATACTCGATCGTCTACCATCAATCCCTATACTTGTCCATATCTGAACAAGTTAAATACCCCAGTAATGAATATTCACATCATTGGATTTACATTTCATTAAAGCATGATAATATTGATCACTAGTTAATCATCTTATATATCATTTCCATAATGACTTGGCCCTATTTGGTTTACCATTTATTTCGATTGATTAATGTGCTATTATGAGATGGGTTGATGAAGTGAAATAACTTATTGTCACAGGTAGTCCCACCTTGTGACATTGCATTACTTGAAATTTCACATCCATTCCCTTTTAAGTTTTAACATTCTGCATCAGAATTTTCATCAGATCTTAACAACGACATTCAATACTAAATGGACGGTCATACTCTTTCCTCCTGTAGAGAGCTTTGATTAAATCAAAATGGAATCATCTTGCATCAACTTCAAGTCAATTTTGTTTCCGTATCCATATGAGAAACTTCAATAGCATTTTTTTCCCCTCACAACAATTCAAAGGCAAAATCTTGCAAAAACAACTCTAGATGGTAATAGCAAAATATTTCCGTTTGTATTACTATTTTTATAAATTTTTGTAGAAAAATGTACTGTAACAATTTGATATATGTGAGATAAAAAGGTGAAACATTACTACAGTATTCACTACTTCAGTCACTAGAACATATCAAGAATATACCCCTTCTAAGTTCTATCTCTACACCCCATTCACAGAGCACATAAGAAGTAAAATTATGAATTTGTTACCGACCCCATCATTCATTTATTAGAATTTGTCTTGATAAATCACATCAACATCCCCATATCCATGTCTCTCTTAAAAGATACTACTCTTATCCTGCATTATTCTTCCAAGTATGATATCTACTGTGATAGCGACTTAACAAAACTATGCCAGCAGTATAACACAATTCCAGTTGATTACTTAGATAATACACAGGTATTCATAATTGGGCGTTTCTTTCTTTCTCTTTCACACACAGCACATAGTAACGCATACCTACAGCAGGAGATTGAGCACAGTACTATATGTAGGGATTTAAAAGTCATAGGTATGAACCGCTGTGTATTTATATAGATTCACGTGCGTTTGTCAACAAGAATTTGTCGGTCAATCTTTACGTCCCGCAAACGAGGCAATCGAAAATTGAAGCACTTTTTTTGTTTTTTTGGTCATGCTAGGAGTAGGATATATCTCTATATTACTAGTGGTGTCATCTTTAAATTCTTCAGGTCTCTTCCTAACAGCTTCGTCGTTCAAAATATCTTACTTTTCTCTTCAATCATCATTGTTGAAAATATTCTCTGATCATGGAGTTAGCTTTGAGCCTAGGTGACACCCCAAAACCCTTTACATTTCTTGACAAAGCCCAGAAAATGGTGAATAGAGATCTAGGGTTTTGCATGGGTTTAGGAAAGGGTGCTGCTGATCGCGGTGGTGATCATCAGAGCAGAAATAGTAGAGAAAGTGATGGTGAAAGAAGAGGGTCATCAGATCCACCGGTTCAGCTTGATCTACTTCCTTTCTCTCCGGTTCCAAGAAGTCAAACTTCTTCATCCCAGCTCAGTTTTTCTTGGCTGACACAACACTGTAATTTCTCACTGTTTGATGTTTTGGAGTTTTCTGCCTTTCTAGCTTGGGGTTCCTGCCTGGTTCAACACTTGAATTTTACCTTCAAAAACTTTCTAAAAATACTTCAACCACCTGTTCTCAAATATTTTCGGAAAATTTATATTGCATGTAGCATGACTATTATTCAAGGTGGTATCTGTTCAAAGGAAAACAATAATATTACTCGAGGAACTTCTTTGTTTTCCATCTTTCCATCAAGATCTTTTCTTTTAATCTTTTACAAGGGAAGGAATAGAAATGAAGAATTGAGCTGAGTAGGGGAAATGGAAGTAGAGAATCTAATTTGATAGTCCGATTCAAAGACTAGGAAGTTACCACCTAGCAGCATGATTAACATTTTTCCCTAAGAAAAGTTTCTTTTTTTTTTCTCTCTCTCTCTCTCTCTTTGTTTAGACCGGTGAACAAGAACAATAAACACAGTTTCTATTCCAGATTATTCCTTCTGATTCGAGAATTTAAGGGGTAAAGCCTTCCAGGGTTCGCTTGACAGATGGTTTTTAGATTTCCTTGGCCTGAAAATTGTATTGCAGGTGATTTGATCACAAGCCTTATTTATGTTGACATATTTTCTGTTTTAACAGTGACTGTAGCTGCCGAACCGGGTTCGTCCAATGGATTCACGAGGGCGGTGGACGTGAACCGGAGATCATTAGGAGTGGACAAGGGCGGCGAGGAAGGGACCACAGCTCTGTCCTCACCAAACAGCGCAGCCTCATCTTTCCAGATGGACTTTTCAATCTACAGAAGCGGATCAAGATCAAACAAAAGATCAGAGAATGAAGCAGAGAATGATATTAGAGGAGGGATGGCTTCTTCTAGAGCAAGTGATGAAGATGAAAATGGAATGGCCAGAAAAAAGCTTAGACTTACAAAAGAACAGTCTGCCTTTCTTGAAGAAAGCTTCAAAGAACACAATACCCTCAACCCAGTAAGTCAGATTCTACTTACTTCACAATTCATATGTAAAGAATAGTAGTACTACTTGTAGTATTATTACAAAATAAGACCATTATTCAAGATCATGCTCAAGACCTCTGAACATATATTCTAAAATTATATTTCAGTATAATTAAAGAACTAAACCAAACCAATATAAATACGTAAAATAGGTTGATTTCAAAACCCCCCATCCCAACAACAAAACCCTTAACAAAAATAATGAAGGTGGTAGTTCTAGTTGGATGAGTGAAGCCAAAGCTAGCTTGTCTAATAGAAATAAATGTTTTGCAGAAACAAAAGCTAGCTTTGGCAAAGCAATTGAATCTTCGTCCTCGCCAAGTAGAAGTGTGGTTCCAGAACAGAAGAGCAAGGTATGCTTGAGTAAGAACTGTTAAGTATCATTTTCTGTTCAAAACCTACAAACTAAATGGATTTTGTTTCTTTGCATCAACTATTTGATTTTCTAATGAGATGGTTCTTCTGTTTGTTATGCATACTTGCTTTCATTGCATCAACTGTCCCTCAAATTGAGGGGTAAGTAACTAATTAAAGCCTCATAGCCATTCCAATTCTCATTTCGTAGTCTTTAAATAGTAGTAGTTTGACATGTTCGAATTTGGATATGCTTAACATTTTATTTATTTATCGAGTGAAATAGTTGTATTTTTAAAGAAATCCCATTTGTGTGTCTATGTTCCTTGTGATTTTCCTTCAATTCTTTTGAGGTTCCTCGTGATTGTTATGGCGATTGGAAAGTAATTTAGGGCATTTAAGGAATGCAGGACCAAGTTGAAGCAGACAGAAGTAGATTGTGAGTATTTAAAGAGGTGCTGCGAAACACTGACAGAAGAGAATAGGAGGTTGCAAAAGGAGCTACAAGAATTACGAGCCTTAAAATCTTCCCAGCCTTTCTACATGCAACTCCCTGCCACCACTCTCACCATGTGTCCCTCTTGTGAACGCGTTGCCTCCACCTCCACCGCCAACACTAACGTCACATCTCCACCGGCAGCCACTGCTGACATTGCTAATACAACACTCTCTCTTGCCAAGCCGAGGCTGACTCAAATGGTTCCGTTTCCACCATTACAAGTTCAAGGTCCACAGGCTGCCTTATGATGAATGGTGCTCAGCTTAATTGCTAGCTAGTAATTAAGGGCTTTGGCTTTTTGTACATATAACTTGATTTTGCTTGATCCTAATTGAAATATATATGACGATGTCCTGTGATTTAGGGAGACGATGCTTGAGATGAGAAGAGTTATTATAGTTGGACCTTGGAATGTAAAGGTGGTTGTTTCCAATTAATCAAATTAGGCAGACAATATATTTATGTTCGTTTGCTACGAAGTTTTTTAGTTTTTAGTCTACCTTTTCCTGTTTTTTGAGTGAGCTAGCAATTCATTTACGCTTGCCACCTCTAATATTTGGGTCCATTTTCTACTTGCTGAAGTTTTTAATTGAGAATTTTGTTTCTTGATCACTCTTGGACTTGATTGCTCGTCAAAAAGCATTCCCCTGAAGCCATGCATGCAATTTAACTTGCATACAAGTATTATTCAACATTCCACGTTTGTATTTTAGCCTTTTTTTTTTTTTTTTCCTTCTTTACATCCTAGAGGAAACTTCAAATGATTAATTAGGAAGAATTCTTGTCGATCAAGCACGGCGTAGGCAATAATTAATCATTTGTCGTAGCTTAATTTTCAGTTTTGCTGTATTGAATGGAGAAGATTTATGGCTTAAGTTTGGAAGAGTAGCAAATGCCAAAAAAACAAAAAAAGGTAGAGTTTCTGAGGCAAAGATTATCATCAAGAAGATTGTCGGCACAGATAATATCAGACTGTATTCCCCTCCAACGACGTACACCCAAAAAAGGAAAACAAGAAAAAAGGTCCCTATCAATCTTGTCATCAAGAAAGACTAAATTCCCAATTGCTGGCACAGATTCATGACACTGGCAAGTCATTGAACCATAAAAAACGTTAGGGGTGATGTGTAATCAATATAATCATTACAACATACTCCCTAACTCATGACGAGAAGTCGTAGGATGCATGCAACTATGACCAGTGTTTTTTCAACTGTGAGTTTCTTTTTTTTTCCTCCTACCAAATTACAGAATGCATCTACGCATGTACTGTCGATTAATTTATCCCTCAATCATCGCATGAAGGGCCCTGGAAAGAAAGCGTGAGACGTTGCTTATTCCTCGTGTTTCTTCTTACTGATAATTGATTTTTCTTCCCACGACTAATTGTAAAATGTTGTTGAGCATCAAACACATGATAAAGGATCATAGTCAAAGGTTTGGTTGAGGTACCATCTCACACAACCTGATATGATTATTTCTTGCACTAATTTCTCTTGAAATTTTTTTTTTCTAAAAGATTTTTGGGCTCATTCCGTTTGTGGTCAAGGAATTTTATATGGTAGAAGTTAAGTATGCGCAATTATTATGTCTAGAATCCAATAAATGATTGGAAAGACCCAGAATGCTTTAAAATGGCTGTCACACTCTAATTTTTTTTTTTTTAATTTGGAAAAGGTGGGATAACTAATGAATGAGGCTTTAGCATGATGAGCAATGTTTTTATCGATATGTCAACATTGATAGGCATTGATGTTCTACCTAGTGCCCGGTCTATTTGCAATTTGGCTAAGCCTAACCATATGTATCGGTTCAATAAAATTACGTTTCATACCCTCCCAATTCAACTGGTTAACCATTATATAAT
Organism: Coffea eugenioides; assembly: GCF_003713205.1. NCBI lineage: Eukaryota > Viridiplantae > Streptophyta > Magnoliopsida > Gentianales > Rubiaceae > Coffea > Coffea eugenioides. Next base: position 15,715,073 of record NC_040040.1, read on the forward strand.
TGGTTAACTTGTAAGATAGGATCGAATAGACAGGGTAACCTAACTTTCTTCTATTTATAGGAGAAAAAAAAAGAATTAGATTAACAAATCAAATAATATATCATTTTTTCCATATCAATAAGAGTATTTAATCCTACAACTTTAAAAAAAACTATGAATAAAATAGAAAATCAAAATATTTAAAACATTAAATATTCTAAACATTTATTTTTGTTTTCTCTATTTCTTGAAAGCTATCAATTTATTTATTTATTTTAATAAGAATGACAGGTTACTCCACAACCAAACATATAAGCATCAAAAATTAAAAATAAAATAATTAATAGAGTGATGAAGTGGATGGAATTTATGAAAAATGAAAAGAAGCTTTGAAGAAAGAGAGAAAAAAAATAGAGTAGCAAAGTAGATGAAATTAGTGGCAATGAATGTTAGAAGCGGAAAAGATAAATAGGATTTAGGCTTAAATAGATAAGTTTACAAGTTTTGAAAATAAAAAAAATATATATAATGGTCTTCCTAACTCAAATTATTAGTAAATGACTAAATAATTATGAGTGGAGATTTGGGTACTGGTTACTGTAACCAGCCCTACATATCATACATATATGCAAGTAGGTTCGAGTAGTCATGATTTTTGAAAACTGAAAACTATACCCTAAACTAATTTTTTAAGTAGGTTTGGGTAGTCTAATCATTTCCAAAATTACGAGTTGGTTACCCTACCTTTTGGCTTGGACCAATTTGGTTTTGTCGGTTAATTATCTGCTTTTTTTGTTCTTTTTGAACACCCCTAGTTTTACCTTATATTTGATATCTAGAAATTCTTGGAAAGTTAAGCATTGAAGGAGAAACGCAACATTACAACAAGATTTCACCAAAGACTCCATGTAGCATTGAGGATTTCTTGGTTGGATAAGCATAAGACATCAAAGTAGAATTAGGGATTTATTTTTTGAAGTTATTCCCACTTTACTATTAATCGATGTATCTGAGCTTGAGATCAATGTTGAATATTTTTTCTTTTTTCTTTTTAGATTATCGTTGTTCAATATTGATGTATGTTTTTCTAATCCCTATCTCTCGTAATCACCGAAATTGATCCAATGGTTAGGAGAAGGCTATTAGAGCCCTCCTCACATATCTAAGCAAATGTGTGATATGCCTTAATAGCAACAACGAATTTCATGGTTCATTTGGATCTTTGGCAATCAACAACAATCCAACGATCTAGAACCCTTCATTTTTTCCACATTAAATAGGAGTTACAATCTGAAAAAAGACACGAGGAAAATCCATAATTTGGTAGACTTTTTTAACGGTTTATGGTAGATTATATACATTTGCAAGGGCCGAGATGTAAATTACATCAATTAAAATCAACATCGCATTTCCCGTAAATTCTACTTTTGTATTCGAATCTACTGGAAAGATCATTTCCCGTGTGGGCTTTGACATTGAACATTTAGCTTCGGCCTTGTTTTCGTCTGGTCGAACGATATTCAAGCCTAAACTGGGCTACTTCAGACATCTGAGGCTTTTCAGTCCAGCCCAAGCATCAGAGTTTCCCTGTCCTGAACAACCTATAAAATGGAAGACATTGAAGTAATTTCAGTAATGGAAGACATTTTGCTGGTTAATTATAGTGTATTTGGGATATGGCATATTGCTAAGCATAGACATGTAAGGGCGGCAGGTTATCATTCTTAGAGGGCAAATGTGGAAGAAAAAATGGTTAAGAGTTAAGCTTTTTCTTGGAGTGGATATTTCTTCTTAATTGTTTATGAAGTTTAAAACCTTTACATCTCGGCCATAGCAAGAGATTTATTATTGAAATACTATGATTCTAGTTCTCTTTAATTTGTCCTATTTAATTGCTAATCATGTAAGTGGCATTCTATTTCAAATGATACTTATTTTTTCTTAATAAATTTTGTACATCAAGTGGGAGAGGGAAGGTTTGCAAAAAAAAAAAGTGGGAGAGGAAAGCAAAAATAGCTACTTGGAAAATAAAATTTGTATTAAATCATGAAACAATGCCTTGTGACTTGTGGACATAGTCATATTCAATTACTTCAAATTTTATTCCATTATACACTAGCTTGAATTATTATGTGTTATAAAGTTGAAAAATTAGCATAACCATATGTTAAAATTCACCTACCCCCGGCCTCCGCTCCTCTCCCCTCAGAAAAAGAAAAAAGAGAGAAAATGAGTATTAAACAATTAATACTTTATATTGTTACCTAATGATAAAAATTAAAATTAGTTTGAATTAGGAATAATTTCGAAATCCTCTCTCAAGATTTTTGACAATTTCACCTAGGAATGTGGGAATATGACAATAGACATGAGGGTTGAAAGTGGGTTTGTGATGTTATATATTTTCCCAATTTTTTAGAGAATTTTATGGAAAAGTAAAATGCACTTCACAAACACCTCCCTTCAAAATTTTGACAAATGAATAGTTTTTGTTAGTAAAATGGTAACTTGAAGAGAGGTGTTTGTAATTTTTAAAAACTTTAAGAGAGGTTTTCGAAATTATCCCTTCAAATTATTGTCTCAATTTTGCTAAAATGACATCATTATGATGTAAAGGACTACTACAGAGAAAACTTGTTAAATCTCTAAATACATAAAGTACTGAAGGGTTGGGAATAGTGATTTCTTCTGGTTTCTTTGTAATTTGAGTGTTGATATTCTCCTCATTTGTCTTTTTATGTGTGATGGAACTCGTTGTGGGGTCATCTTTGTTTCATGTTTGTCGCCCACAAGTTTTGAATTTTGATGGTCTTATTCCAATTTTACCCTTTTACGCTGGTTTCGCTGTTGTTTCTCTACAGATTTTGGCCTTTTTGGTCTTTTCATTGCCAATAATATTTTTAGTGGTTGGGCCGCTGCCTGCTTCGTATGTCTGCCCAAATGTCTTTGGGCCTCTCACGTTTTTTGCGCAATCCTTTTGGGTCTGCCGCCTTATGTTGGTCCACTAGATTGGGTTTTACACACAAGAAAAATACCATTATATCCATCCATGTATAGCCAAAAAATATGATATGCAAACAAATCAAAAACTTTAGCTGCCAAGTTATTCTTCACAAGTTAAATACTACCAACCTTAGTTATTAAAAACAACTCGAGCATCAACCCAGCAAGAGTATCGAGTTGGCGAGTCAGTGGTTCAAAAGGAGTATTACTGATTGAAAAAATATATAATATAATTAAATAAACATATAAATTCTTC